>NC_088355.1:40227500-40527500 GCF_036884655.1 Musa acuminata AAA Group | reverse complement strand
GTGCCATTTTTTCTTGTCATCCATGGACTCTTTCCTTGACGATGACAGGATGCTGGTACAACGAATTCGCGTCTCTGTCCTGCGGTAAGGACATCTTGTTGTCAAAACGAGGAAAAACCCTAAGCATCTGCATCATTTGTTTATCTTGTTATCCGTAGGTGGATTTTTGATTTGAGCTTTTGACGAGGTCCATGCTAGTAGTGGCTTCTAATGTTGTCGAACCCTTGGCTTTTAGCGTCCGGTGGCGCTGATCTCAAACAAGTGTTTGGCTTTGCAGTGTTGTAGGGGCTGTAAACGCGTTTACTGATTGAAACAGTCGTCGGTCTGCGGAGTCCGACAGTGGACTGGACTGATGAGCAAAAGAGACCCCACGTTAACACCCGTTGGGGGATCCCTCATCTTGTTGAAGTCTTTGCCAATAATTAGTCATTGGTCACTGGAATTTCCTCTTCATGTTCTTTAAACTGTGATCGTCATCCCCACCTTCCTTTACTATTCCTGTTTTCAGCATTAGTAGATACAGAGAGTTAGCTGTTTCCACGCGCTTACACGCACACACGATAAGAAGATATAAAGAAGTCTTGTCAGTAAATGGAAATCCGGTATTTAATTGACCTATTAAATTATCCTCCGAAGATTTTTATTTAATACAAAGCATACAACAATACTATTTGGTATTGGTTTTTTTTTTCCTATTATTGAATTCTTGCGTAGAACACACAGCTACTAGACGAAGAAGAACTAGGATCATGACAGAAGATTTTTATTTACATTCAAAGCATACAACAATACTATTTGGCATCAGCTACATGCTGTAGCTTGACCCATGTTAAGTCATCTTAGCATGCAGTTCTCTGGCGTGGTCTCCAACAGTTTCCGTCTCTGTTCCTGCTGCGCCTGCAGCCTGTCTCCTTCCAGCTCTTTGGAGCATGTTCTCCTGTGCTCTGATGGTGCTGTGGCGAGCATGGACGCACGATTCTTGCCTGTCCCGCACTCGTGCCAAGCAGCTCCCCATGTAAATATGTGTTAGATATAGATAGATAAAGAGATAGAGAGAGGTAGAGGTGTAGTGAAAGGGATACATACAAGTGGAGTCGCTTTAGAGTGTAGTGAATGGGAATAGTAATAATAAGGTAGGAATCAGGAGCGATAAGTTAGAAGGGGAAAGAAATGTGCTCTGCTGATGCATATGAAATGATCGATCCCTCAAAACAATCACACTAAATTCGAGTAGATCGTAGTTTGTGGAACACAAGACAAATCTATTATTGATTACATGATGGTTCACAAAGGATTCAAGTGGATACAATTAGGATGGCCTGTGGATGTCCACTGGCACTCATAAGCTCGATCCACTGCTTCCATGGAAGAGTTTCGAATTTTAACCATCTTTTGCCGTCATCAGAAAAGATGGCGGTACTCTGATTAGATCTCCGGTATGGTCTCTAGCGTTGGTCTCCAACAGTCCTTGCCGGGGACGGGCACGGTCGAGCTGAGGCTGCAACCTCTGCCTCGTTTCAGCTCGCACAACATGTCCTCCACCCTGCTCTCCCTGCGGCTGGCGAGCATGGAGAGCAGCAGAGCCGCCTCCTTCTTCGTCATCACCACCTTCACCCTCACGCCGTCCTTCTTGCCGTCGCCTTGATCCACAAAGCGAACGGATCGCTTCCTTTCATCCTTTCTGCTCGGTGCAGGAGCAACTTCTTCTTCCAGCACATCACCATGAGATCTGCTCCTGCTCTTGTGTCTCTTGGACTCCTGAGACAAGCTGGGCAAGCAGTTCCCCATGTGTGATGACGAGAGAGAAGGTGAGGGAAGTGGCGAGAGATTGTGTGAGACATGGGAAGAAGTTGCATGGTAGTAGAGCTTTATAGAGAAGTGAACTTGCTGACTAGTTGATTGGAATATAGGAGCAGCAGGAGTCGAAGAGACCGATTCAAAGGAGATAAAAGGCAAAGGATTTAGACAAGAGTAAGAATGGTCGTGAGGAGACGAACGACTCGTAAGTTACACCGTCAAGCACGACTATAATATTTTAATCACTAATTACCAAAAAACACTGACCTTGTGGCATTACTTTGTAAGTTACGAAATTAAAAGGAAAAAATATTTTTTTTTATAAAAATAAATTAAGAAACATAGTATAAAAATGACTTTTGGATGTTAAAGAGCGAGCTTATTTATTTTTGATCGGGTTAGAATAATTTTAGTTTGAAAGCCTAATCCGATCTGTTCACTTAAATTGTTTGAATATTCGATTTTATGATATTGGATTTGACAGGCATTTTTAGAATTTTTTTTTATGAACTATTTTTTATTTCATTTGGAGATGATAAGTTTGCTCTTTTTTACTATACAATTTATGTTATGGGATCACCTGTAGACACGAGCTATGGGTTCGTTTTTCTACTTTGTTTGCTTTTCTATCTTATTTTTAAATTGTTTGTCAATTTCTAAGAGTCAATTATGGTATTAGATATGCTCCCTTGTTATTTTGTTAATTAATAAAAATGATAGAGACAATCGTGCTAACGTAACATAGGACATCTCAACATTATCCATACTCTTGATCGGTGCATCAAAGGCTAAGATCATTTATGATGGATCGATAATAGGTTGGGGAAATATAAAGGTTTACATAAATATATGCTAGTGAAAAGCAAGACGATTGACTTGCATTTAGTTGATTTGGCTAAACGACTAAGTGTATTTGAAGTTATTTTAGAGAAGTTTCTTGAATTCACTATTCATCATAGAGGAATCCATATGAACCCCAACTAGATGAAGGTCATTTAGGAATGAGATCACTCACATTAGCGAAGGAGTAGAGGCTGACGTGATGTAATATGGCATCAAGCTGATATCGATCTCGGTTAAAAGATAAATCTCTTTGTTTCTTTTGAGTCCTTTGAGAACCCCATGGAATTCAAATGGACAAAAGCAGTGCCGAGCTGACATCAACCATCCAAAAAGCTATAAGGTCAGTCCATCCTAACTTACATCTCCCAATCCGGACCCCTATTTGGTAACCTATTCATTATCAACTCTTGTCTGTGGTTAAAATATCTAATAGTGAATGAACATATTTTCATTAAATAGATATGAATAAAACTTGTTCAAAGGATAACTATCCGTTGTTTCTTATAGATCAACTGGTTGATGTCATATCGGTCTTGAGCTATTAACTTTCATAAACACATTCTTAAAATACAATTAAATCAATTCGATGTGTATTGCAATAATGACATATAGTTTGAGAATAATAAGCAAATTAGATGAAAATACAAAGAATTACTCGATAATGTGCTAGTGAAACGCAAGATGGTTGATTCACATTTAATTGGGTTTCTTGACTTTATTATTCATCATAAAATCATCTGGGAATTCTAAAATTATGAAGGCCATTCAAGAATGAGATCACCCACAAAAGTGAAGGTGTAGATTTTGACATGATGTATCATGACAAGGAGCCATTACCGGTCTCAATCAAAAAATAGATCTCCCACTTTTTTTCTTAGCCCTTAAGATCTTCCGGCTTTAAATAAACGGAAGAGTGCCAAGTTAACCTTGACCATCTAAAAAGTCGTAGAGCCAGCCTTTTAGAACTTGCATCTTCTAGTTTGAGGGACAAGCTCTATATGTACTTGGCTATAACCTTCTTTATTGTCATCTTAGTTCTTGTTCTCGAGGCTAGAGACATTTAAAAATTGATCTATTATATTAACAATGGAGTCAAACTGAAATACCAAACTATTTCAAGCGTACTATCCATGTTAGAACAAATCAACCACTTCAACGAATACTCCCATGTTATCAATTGTCTTCTCATTTTCTTATTCCTTAAATGTATGGTTAGGATTGATATCCAATCGATACCGATTGAAACATGTTGATAAACGATAATCATATCATACGAGATTTGGCACCCTCACTCACATGGTATATCCTGCTTGTCCCATACCAAATCGAATAAAATTACATTCCTTGATCTATATTAAGTCGTAGAAAGCAAATTCGTAGATTCCAATTCCTCTGTCTATTGTTTCCAAAAGAAAAAGGAACTGTACAATATTATTCATCATCGCAGCAAATACAGCTTCTGGACAAAAACAACCAAGAGAAAAAGAAAAAAGCGAAGGCCACAACCCTAGAATGCTGACTGCAACACATGAAAAAAAAAAAAACCCTTCAAAATTAGCACCCTGAACATATATAAGACCACCTACTTTACTTTGTTTTGACAGAGTGACTACATTGGTAGCCAGAGATGCTTTTCTCCCAAGCATGGTGTTGATTGGACGGACGGACAGACCGACCACAAATCTAGGCAGTCACTCTGTGGACTAAATCTTCACTGGAGACAGGGTTCTCCTTGCTACAAGTATTCACATCTTTCATCAGATACTTGTCCACCTGGGAGGCAGCTTGACGGCCCTCGTTAATGGCCCAAACGACAAGCGACTGGCCTCGTCGACAGTCTCCTGCAGCAAACACCCCATCTACGCTGGTCGAGAAACGCCCGTACTCTGCCTTGAAGTTCGACCTGTTGTCCCGCTCCAAGCCCAGCTGATCAGCAATCGTCTGTGAAGATTGTTGAGAGCATGAGTCGGTACCCCCATTGACAGAGATAACCATGTAGAGCCTTAAGTCTTATCATGCAGAATTAAAAACTTTGCTAGATGCATGTAGCAAAACTTGATGCCATATTCATCTTCATGAGAAAGCAATGGAGATGACTTGATCAGGGTTTATAAAGATACAGAGGAAAACAAATAAAACTTGCCAAAGAACAAGAAAGGATAGTTCATGAATTATCTACTGAAAACCCAAATAGTTTAGGAACAATAGAGAAAGAACTCACCGACTCTGGACCAAGGAAACCCATGGCTAAAAGAACCAGGTCAGCCTCTATAATCTCCTCCGAACCCTTGATTTCCTCAAACTGGAATTTGCCACTACTATCCTTTGCCCAATGTACACGGACCACCTCAAGGCCTTTGACAACTCCACTTTTGTCTCCCACGAATCGTTTAGTCAGGACCTCATAGGATCGTGGGTCTTTTCCGAACTTGGCTGATGCTTCTTGATGACCATAATCTACTCGAAAAATGCGAGGCCACTGTAGAAAAATTTTAAGAGCTAGAATCAGAACCGTAGTTGCCACTGTACAACGGTTGTAGTTTGCTTTCAAAATTTTAAGAGCTAGAAGAAGAATACTTGCTTACCCTTTACAAGAAAGAAATTATAAAGGAAAAAAAAAAATAGAACCTAGAGATATTAGAAAAACTAAATTCAAGAAGGTCCACAATTGAATGCATCTTGAACTAATCTAAACAGATGATCATAACAGACAAATCAATGGTAACCAAGGGAGGGTACTGAACCTGTGGCCATGGATTGCCTGGTGCTCGTTTTTGAGGTGGCTCTGGAAGGAGTTCTAGATTGATCATGTTGGTGCAGCCATGTCGGATAGATGTTGCAATACAATCTGTTCCTGTGTCTCCACCACCTATCACAACCACCTTCTTCCCCTTAGCAGACAAGTATTTACCATCCTGCAGATTGCTATCAAGCAAGCTTTTGGTGTTTGCATGGAGAAACTCCATAGCAAAGTGAACTCCAGATAGTTCTCTTCCAGGAACAGGAAGATCCCTGCACAAGAAGCATTTTCAGTGCACGAGCCCACTACAAGTAACATGACACCTGGGTCAATATGGCTTTTACAATCAAGAGGACAACATACAAGTATCAACACCATGGAAGATAATTATAGTCAAGATTCACTGTCTGTGAGAGAGAGAGAGAGAGAGAGAGAGAGAGAGGATGTACATATGCTAGAAATGAAGTAATATATATATATATATAACATTAAGTAAGAATAATTCCCACCAATAAACATAATAACAGTAGGTTCAGCAGCAATTGTAACACCTGAATTGAAATTGGGGTTCATTGTTTAACAAGGGAATATCTAGACACAAAAATGGAAGGAAAAAAAATGCATATCATATTTACACAGTGAGTCAGTCAAACTTCCAGGTTCAATAATTGCAGGATGACAATTTATGTTAGTACACATTGTCAACTCAGACTTTATAAGAGAATCAACTGAATACTTCCATGAATAAGTTATCTCAGGTATATGCACAAATTTAAATCAACGTACAGCATTATTTTGCTTATGTGCTGAAAATCTATATTCATAACATGATAATATCTACTTGAGCAATTCTAACAAAATTGCATTCTAAGATGGAAAGAAATGTACTTTGTAAATTTATTATGATTTGCATGTATCCATAAACAAGTCTTGCAAAATTTTTGTCCAGAAGGATTGTGTAGCCAGGCATGACAAATGCAAAATGAAATTCAGATGAATTCAAACAGATGTTCATATTAATACATCTCTCGTTGTTACCTTGGCTTTGTAGCTCCGCAAGCCAACACGATGGCATCATTCTCAGCACGGAGATGGTTGAGGGAGTACATGGGGTCAACTCCAACATTAGCATTCACCATAAAGTTAACGCCTTCCCTAGTCATCAGGTCTACACGGCGTTGAACAACATCAACCTTGTCAGCCTTCATGTTTGGAACTCCATACATCATTAGACCACCGATGCGATCAGCACGTTCGTAAACAGTGACCAGGTGACCCATTTTATTTAGCTGATCAGCTGCAGCAAGACCGGCTGGACCACTACCAACAATGGCAACTCTCTTCCTGCATCAATTACACAAGATTTACCAACAAATAAACTATCTATATTACACCTTTCAGGAGTCAAAAAGCTAGTCCATTCCTTTCTTGTATATCCGATAAAAGATAACTAGACAGGTAAGAACACTACCATTTAAATAAAAGAAAAAATATTGTTTGAAATTAATCAAAGATATACGACTACAAGAATGAAGCATTTAAAATAGTTCTTATAAGTTACCAAGAAAACATCAACTTTAGTTTACCTTCAGAACAGCCACTATTTATAACTTAAATCTGGCACAGGTATTAGCACATAAAAGTACGTTTAATGCTCTGCTGATGGAAGTAAGAACAAAATGTTGCTCCCTCTCTTGTTTGGGTAAGGAAAACAGAAAGATTAAATTAAAATTTGCATATCCATTCTCAAAATCTAATTGAAATTCAGGCTGTTCACATCAGCAGCAGGTTGTGTCCTAACATGATATGGAGAAATGTCCACTAAAGGGCATACATAGGAACAGACTTCTTGGCCTATTGGGATTATTTATTTAATCATTATTTAATTTCTTAGAGGAAATCAGTAAAGCTATATCCAAAACAAATATTATTGCAAGCAAGTTGATGAGATTATTTTTCTTTCTTACAAACAGAGAATCATTCTGAACAAGTCCATATAACTCTGAGGCATATAAATGAAACAGCAGAAGGGAGCTCATCCAATCAATGGAGGACATCTGCGACTCCCTTGGAAGGACCGAACAAGTTGTCAATGAAAATAAAATGAGAACAGACTCGGACTCTCAGTGATGGATAACTTCACCATCAAATCAAGAGAGATTACTGTGAATTTCCATTGATATTGTCACAACCAAATCCCATCTGCCTACCAATTCAATATCTTGGATGCAGTGGCCCCAAAACTACATGTCCAAAATAACTAAACCAAGTTGTTAGTAGCAAACTAATCTAAGCCAATGTCATCCTCATCACACTTCCAATATTAGGGTGCCGCAACCTTGATGCTAAGGTATTATACAGCCAAAATCATTCCCTAGTAGACGACATGTAAGGCCCATGGTGCACTCATGACTTCATCTCGTGATGTGTCGTTACCTAACTAATTCTAGATCCATAGCACTAGACCCAGCTCAATAGACTCGTTAACTTAATAGCTTTTGACATACGGGGTGCAAAACCAAACCCAAGATGTTAATTGTAGGCTCATCTACCCCTATGTACCATTATAACCTTCCAAAACTGATGACTAAGCAGGGTGTCGTAGATACTGAGATTTTGAATTTTCCTTGCATTGAAATAATTATTTACAAGGATATTCAGTGGTCCTATGACTTTGATTTGCTTCCTTTTATATAAAATTACATAAATGATCAGTTCTGCAGGTCAATGATTATTTTCAATAACTTGTTAACACTATAGCACATAAATGTAACTCCATTCTTCCACAAGAATTTCCAGAATGACCCAATAATTTTTGCAGAGCATGACAGAAGCTACAGATACACAAAACAGAACCAAGAAACATTAACTAATTGGTACTTGGTTGGGTCCTATGAACTAAGCCACAGAAATAGAAATACAAAACTTTTGATGATTGCTTGAGGTAACAGAAATGAGAAGAAATTTTACCCTGTTCTCTTTTGTGGAGGACGAGGTACCATCCATCCTTCTTCAAATGCCTTGTCTATGATGGCACACTCTATGCTTTTAATAGATACAGGATTCTCAATGATGCCAAGAACACATGATCCTTCACAAGGAGCAGGGCAAACTCGACCAGTAAATTCTGGGAAGTTATTTGTCTCCAAAAGCCTATCTAAGGCTTCTCGCCACCTATTTTGATGGACCAGTTCATTAAATTCTGGTATCTTATTTCCAAGAGGGCAACCAGAGTTCTCCTGCAAGATGGAAGAGTCGAAAAAGAAGATTTAAGATATTGATATAAATACATTATCACACATTTATTCAGGACCAAAGAAAGGCATTTATGAGCACCTGATCATACTCAACATTGAGAAGCCACAAAAGAAAATTATGCTTTACAAAAGCAACAGAAAGAGGAATAGATTATTACAAGGCAAAACATCCATCAAAGACCAAATTTTTTTAGGTGTCGATAGTCATCCTCGAGGGGTTACTATATTCACTATAAGAATCAAGATCAAATTTCCTGCCCCAGAAAAGGACAGCACAGCAGCTTTTCGTAAGCTTTGCTTTAATGACCCTAAAAATGTAACAATACAGACTCTACTCTAGAAAAGAAAAAGTTATGCATGGTTTGACCAGGCTCAATATCGGGTTACCAGGGTATAATGGCTGGTGGAAAATTTAATTTACAGTTCATGCACCTTAAGCAATTAGGACTTCAAAATTCCATAAAAGATTGTTTTATAATCAAAATAAGAACGAACCAAGTTCAATTAGACAACTAATTCTAAATTCTAAGAGCCGGTATCTGACAACTAACCTTTGATGGTGGCGATATGACCTAAATCTAATTATTATTTTATATCCTACTACGCCATTGTAAACTCAATAGACATGCAAAAAAGAATTTCCAAGCCACAATTTTGGTAGCATTTGTCATGATATAAACTAGTTTAGTTCCACATAACCGATCACATATGTTCCATATAGCACCGGAAATGTAAATCATTTTCATATAATAAAGGCCTCGTATTACAAAGACATGGAGCTTATTAAACCAGATCTCTATCACATCCTGCAAGTACCTCAAATTCAAATTTGCTAAATCTGGAACAAAACTGTGAATAATGAACTAAGATCCTGCATAATTACATAACTTTCAAATGCTAGGTGATTAAATGGGAGTACAGATAGAATGAAGTACCTAAGTACATCACGATGCAAACCTCTAGCAATTTATTGTTTCTTTAAGTTTATTGTTTTAGGTTTAATGACGTTTTCTTATGTTGGCACAAACCCACTAAACTCTTATTCAAGGTTGATGATTTCGTATACTGGTATTGTACAATACCAACCAGGGCTCAGACTGGTTTCATAGAGTCTATATCGACATGCCGAGTGTCAGTACGCTAATATATACCTGAGTTTAGAAAGAAAAAAAAAAGCCTAGGAAAGGCTGCAAAAACAGAAAAAAGGAACTTCCTGATACATGTCTGCTACTGGGTACCCCACCGACTTACCTGGTAACATACCGGTACCCTGTGTGACCGGTAAATACTGCCACTGCCCATTCTTACTAATATCATATAAACCTTGGACCCTTTACGTACAAAAAAAAAAAGAGAAACCAAACATTTTGACACAGCTTAAGATGTAACAGAAGAGAGCAAATTTAAATGCACCAAATTTTACCATCAATACAAATGAACATTAAAAGATCTCGGTGATGATTTAGCATGAACCTTTCTTGGTCTAGATAATAACATTTTACCTGATGACAAAAGGGAGTTCCACAGTCCATGCAGCGAGCAGATTGGGTTTTCATTAGTGGCCCAGGTTTTGATTCTGTGGCAACTTCTTTCCAATCTTTGATTCTATCATTAGGGTCCCTGTATGAGATACCCTGCCGCTCATAAGCAATAAAACCTCGATGCTTGACAGCATTATCAACCTGTGTTGGCCTTTTTGCTGCAGCCAAACCTTCCGCTTTCTGTATATAAAATAACTCCATTTAGCCCTTGTGTCTATGACAGTAAAAGAAAGTTAACACTCTGGCTCTGCACATCAAAAATCTACAGCTTCTGTACAGGCATAAGAAATTTTCATGGATTAAAATGAAATTCTGTGGAATGGGTAATTTTGCAGAACTAAGAAACAGGTTCCCTAACAGAGCAAGAGGGGAAATTTTGTCACGATACTAACAAAATTGAAACTTGGATAGAGAATTACAAATATATAAATTCATAAAGGAAGATTCTTCTGGTAAGGTCAACTTCTCAAAATGATATATCAAGACAGCTGGATGAAAGATACAATCAACAAAAAAGTGGGTTAAAATTAAGATTACTACAGAAATATCATTGAATAACCTGAGATAATAAGGGCAAAAAATCAAGATATAAACAGTACACAAACCATCCATCACAATCATGAAGTATCTTACCTTCCCGTTCAAAGATGCTGCTGCCATTTTCTTGAGTTCTTCAAATGCATCCTTCTCCATCAGCTCCTTTTCTTCTTGCTCCTCAGATTCTTTGGCTGCTTGTTCTATCTTCAAGTTCTGAACAATTCTTTTATAATCTCTTGGAAATACTTTAACAAACTTAGGCAGCAGAGAGTCAAAGTTGGAGAGGACTTCTCTTGCCAACACACTGCTGGTATGGCGCTGATGTTGTTGTATCATCATTCTCAAGGTTGTGATATCTTCTCCATCCTCAATCTTTTCAAGATCAACCAATTCAGGATTGCATCTTGTGTGAAACATCCCATCCACATCAAAAACATATGCAATTCCACCACTCATACCAGCAGCAAAATTTCTTCCAGTTTTGCCAAGAATAACAACTGTACCACCAGTCATGTACTCACATCCATGATCACCAACACCTTCAACAACTGCTCTTGCACCTGAGTTTCGGACACAGAATCTCTCTGCTGCCATTCCGTTAAAATATGCCTCCCCACTTGTAGCTCCATATAGTGCAACATTGCCAACAACAATGTTTTCACTTGGGTCAAATTGGCTCTCTCTTGGAGGATAAACGACAATTTTGCCACCAGATAATCCTTTCCCAACGTAGTCATTGCTGTCACCCTCAAGCTCAAGGGTGATTCCTGGGCAGAGAAAAGCCCCTAGGCTCTGACCAGCACTTCCAACTAGCTTAATATGGATGGTATCTGAAGGCAAGCCTTTCA
Source organism: Musa acuminata AAA Group (assembly GCF_036884655.1). Taxonomy (NCBI): domain Eukaryota; kingdom Viridiplantae; phylum Streptophyta; class Magnoliopsida; order Zingiberales; family Musaceae; genus Musa; species Musa acuminata. The sequence goes on along the minus strand of NC_088355.1, from coordinate 40,515,937 downwards.
ATTGATATTGTTTAGTGACCTCGTGACTAAGCATGGTACCGACTGCACGATTTACATTGCGGATTGGTGTCTCAACATAAACAGGTAAGCCTTTTTCAAGAGCAGCTTTTGATGAAGTGATGAGATCCTGATCCAATGCCATCTCCAGACCATGATCCTGTTTCTGAATGCAATATTGGGCAACTCCTGGACGAATATCAGCTGCAGGTCTAAGCAGCAATGACAGATCAATATTTCCCAATTTTTCATTACTCTTGGCCACTTCCTTGTCAATTTCAAGCATGTCTGCACGACCAACCATCTCATTAATTGTTCGAAAGCCCAGCTGTGACATAATCTCACGAACTTCCTCAGCCAGCATAAAGAAAAAGTTTATAACGTGTTCAGGCTCTCCAGCAAATTTTTCACGAAGTACAGGATCTTGAGTGGCAATGCCAACTGGGCAAGTATTTTTGTGACACTTCCTCATCATAATGCAACCAAGAGTAATTAAAGGTGCAGTGCTGAAACCGAACTCTTCTGCACCAAGTAGAGCAGCAATTGCAACATCTCGTCCTGTTTTTAACTGGCCATCAGTTTGCAGGACTGTTCGGCCACGGAGGTCATTTGCAACTAGAGTTTGATGTGTCTCTGCCAAACCTAGCTCCCAGGGAAGCCCTGCATTTTTAATGCCAGTCCAACGAGAGGCACCAGTACCTCCATCATGGCCAGATATCAAAACATGGTCTGCATGTCCTTTTACAACTCCACTAGCAATTACCCCAACGCCAGCCTCAGAGACTAGTTTAACACTGATTCGAGCACCTGGGTTCGAGTTCTACAAAACAAAATTATGGACTTGCATCATATAAACATAGATGTAAAGCCTCTCACACAAGCAAACCAAAATGCAAATTGTCCTACTACCAATGGTTTTCATATAAGGAATTACAAGGATGAGGGACAATCAAAATGAAAGCAAAATGAGGAAAATACTAATTTTTCAATCTTCATGAAACAACATTTTTAATGATCACTTGCATGGGCAAAACAATATAGGAGAACAATCATTTTATCATAATCAAATACCTTAAGGTCATGAATAAGTTGTGCAAGGTCCTCAATTGAATATATATCATGGTGAGGAGGAGGACTAATAAGACCCACACCGGCAGTGGAATTTCTAGTGACTGCAATATCACCAATAACTTTATGACCTGGAAGTTCGCCTCCTTCACCTGGCTTAGCGCCCTGCAAAGTAACAAGATCATCAAACAGAAGCATACAACAAGCAAAATGAATTCCAGAAATACGATCTCACCAAATTTCAAAGGTATTCATCAGTTATAGATACAAAGACACACTAGTGCTTTGTAGACTCAGCATCATCTGCCCATGAACACAGATTCATAAACAAGAGGAACTTATGTTCCAATAGGAGGAAAGAGGAGGTACAAAGGTAGAAGATTCCCCATTGTTCAAATTTCAAAGAGAAAAGTTTTGGATCAGGATTGTTATGCTTGTCGTGATTACCTGAGCCATCTTTATCTGGAGCTCATCTGCGTTTGTGAGGTAATAGCTTGTCACTCCAAACCTACCACTTGCCACTTGTTTAATCGCACTCCGCTTTGGATTCCTTGAACCATCTGACAGGGGTTCCATACGAGCAGGTTGCTCACCTCCCTCACCTTCAAAAAGATTGAAGAAGAAATAAGCTAGCATGACAAAATAAAAGATAATCCCCATCTTTATCTCTATCAGCTATCATAAGAAAACCCACAAACAATCAGTATACACAAAGTTAGCAACATAAACATGCACTTGTAAAAACCTGATGTGTTTTTCATAAAACACAAAAACAATGAACCACTAGATCAAATCTCAAATATAGGCGCAAGTTTTCCTTCTAAAAAACCCTGGAAAAGGTTAGCATAGCTAAAATTTACTGACAAACACGAGAACAGATAGAAAGACCCAAAGCTTAAAATAGAAAGGGGCTTTGAGTTGAAATTTTGTAGATAGAACTATAAAAACACTCAACAAAGAAACACCTTTAAAACAATACCGAATAAATGGTAGGTCAGTAGTTTTAATACCTTGAAGAAAAAGAAGTACACCTAACAGTCAGGGTAAATTATTCATTGGTAGGAAGAAAAAAAATAAAGAGCAAATTTCACGAGAACATTTAAGCTTCTTAATCAAATAAAAACAATTTAGCCAGTGGTAGGTATGAACAGGTGATGTGATTAACATACGAAAAGATCAGACACTAAAAAGATTTTATGGGCTGTTTCAAATAAGATCATACCCGTATTAGATTTGCCTCCAATTTTATTCATTGCAATTGCTAGGGTAGAATGTGCTTCTAACGAGATTGAACCATAACTCATTGCCCCCGTGCAGAAACGCTTGACAATCTCACTGGCAGACTCTACTTCATCCAAGGGAACCTTCTCAGCGACATCCTTAAACTTCAGTATACCACGCAAGTTGCATGTCTTGTTCAGCTCCTGTATACGCCTAGAGTATTCTTTGTATGCTGCAACACTATTAGCTCTGGCTGCCTCTTGTAACTTGGCAATTGCAAGGGGATCATTAAGGTGCACTTCACCTCCCTTTCTCCAGTGGTAATCCCCAGGATTAGGCAATGCCAATGCTTCTGCACTTCCCAGTGGTAAAGCTCTGGTTGGAAATGCCAATTCATGAAGACAAAGGGCATCCCCGGCAAGCATTTCAAATGTTGCACCTTCAACTCTACTTGGGGTTCCTTTGAAGCATTTCTCGATCACCTCGGAAGAAAGACCTAGAGCTTCAAAAATCTGTGCACCCTTGTAAGATGCAAGAGTGGATATCCCCATTTTAGCGAGAACTTTCATCATTCCATAGTTGCTCGCTTTGAAGTACCTCTTGACAAGATCTTCTCGAGAATGAAACTCACCATCGACTCTAGGAGGGATCTTTCCATCAATCTGCAACCGCCAAATTGCTTCCATGGCCAAATACGGGCAGATGGCATCTGCACCAAATCCAACAAGGGTACAAAAATGATGTACTTCACGAGGCTCAGCAGATTCCACCAGCAACCCTATGCGTGTCCTTTCAAGCGTTGACACTAGATGTTGATGAACAGCACCAACTGCCAAGAGGGAACTTACAGCAACACGCTCAGACGAAAAGCCTACATCAAAGTCAAGGATTCAATCTCTTTTAACGCCAAAATTTATAACATGGATATCATAAACATTTAGCAGCATGCAATTTACATGAAAAGCAATAAATATCACAAGGTCTCAAGAAAGAGAGTATAAAAATCATAAAATGTGTAGAAGCTGAAATGAACCAGAAAGCCGGATAATAGACTAACTGCAAGTGAAATGATCTGCTTAAATAACAGAGATGGACAAAAACTTCGAAGGGATGAATCTAGGGATCTCAATGCTATCATGCCTTCAAACAGACATGAGTACCCTAAATTTCTCAAGCCCTCACCTCTGTCAGACAGTACAAGGGTCGTATACCCCTCACGGATTGCGGCACGAGCTTCCAAGCAAATCCTATTCAAGGTTTCCTCTAAACCCTTTCGACCATGTTTTTTTGGATACGTGATGTCAAGCACTTTGCTGCGCCAACCTCTGTAGTTCATCATTTTTATAGATTCCATTTCATCAATGGATAAAAGAGGCCCCTTCAATGAGAGACGATGGCACTGCTCTTCAGTGGTTTCAGTAAGATCGCCTTCTGGACCAACCATGCACTCCATAGATGTAACTATTTTCTCCCGAATTGGATCAATTGGTGGATTTGTAACTTGAGCAAACATCTGCTTGAAGTACTCAAATGAAAGTTTCTCTCTGTTTGACATTACAGCCAAGGGAGCATCATTTCCCATTGAACCTAGAGCTTCAGTGGCATCTTTTGCCATAGGCAACAACAGCATATCCAAAGCTTCAACAGTGTAGCTGCAAGTAACCAAATTTAGAACATGCAGTTTTATGCAAGTAGACAAGAACAAGAAGTACCATTACTAAGTGATGAGTTACCCAAAAGCCTTGAGTGGTGCCAGAAGACCACGAATCCCCATATTTTCCATGTCCTCATCATGATTCTGGGACTAAGGACCACAAAAACCAAGTACTCAGTTTCCAATATGCAAAGAGAATCAAGAATGATAATTCATTCAAATAGCATTAGACAGACTTACTGGTACAGTTCCAAATATGTTTGGAGGAATCATGTCACTTTTAGGAATAGAATTGACAATGTCATCAAGACAAATCTTCTGCCTCTTAAGCCATTCCCTGTATGGCCTAGCTTGTGAGTACTGCTTCTTCAATGCTTCATCATCAACAACAGTACGATTTTCAAAATCCACTAACAACATCATCCCAGGGTTAAGCCTTCCTTTCCTCAACACATCTGCAGGAGGAATGTCTACGACACCTACTTCACTAGCCATGATAACACGTCCACTATGTGTGATGTAAAACCGTCCAGGTCTCAGCCCATTACGATCTAAAGTTGCTCCAAGATAGCGACCATCTGTAACTGTAAGAGAAAATCAGCACACATCAGCAGAGTCAATGTTAGGAGTATTACTCAGAGCATGCGTTTGTGCAAAATCTCACAAGATATTAGAGCAGGTCCATCCCAGGGCTCCATGAGGGCTGAGAAATATTCATACAAAGCCTTTCTATCAGGGTCCATGTTCTTGTCATTCTGCCATGCCTCAGGAATCATCATCATAACAGCTTCAGGGAGACTTCTACCAGCACGGACCAAAAGTTCAAGAACGCCATCAAATGCCCCTAGAAATATGCAAGTTATTTCAGATCAAGCCTTCATGCATGTATGAAATCAGCAATACGTCGCATTTAATACCTACGTATTCAGACATAGAAATGAAACATGGCAAATATTCAATACGCAAGTCGCAAGCACACTTTAAAGTAAGGCATAGAATACTGCAAGTATCAAGGTAGATTCTACCTGAATCCGATGAGCTAGCATCCACAATCGGAAGAAGTTTCTTCATTTCATTCTTTGATAAGCCTAGTTCCTTGCACTTTAAAAGGCCTTCTCGTGCCTTCATCCTGCAAAGCCAAAACAAACAAAAAATGCAATGCAAACAAGTTGAGTTTACATGAAAATGACATCCAACACCATAAACCCACTCCGTCTTCAACATACCAATTCACATTTCCTCGCAATGTGTTGATTTCTCCATTATGACCCAAAACACGCATAGGTTGTGCACGATCCCAGCTAGGAAAGGTGTTTGTGGAGAATCGTGAGTGGACCTGCACACACGAGCATTTTTTTTCTCAGGGATCTAAATTGAACCATTCCAAACTTGTACTCTGGAGTCTCATCTAGGTATCAGATAAAACTCGAATCAATGCACTTAAAAGCACCATATATTCTGTTTTATCTTCACTGCCAATACAAAATAGCACAGGAACCTAGGCTACCTTCACCAAATACCATTCTTTTCACCTTCAAATTGGAACTCTCCTCCCACTGACCATGGGGAGCACTGCATCATGATTCTGCAACATGGTTTACTAAGTTATCGACTATGAAGATCTCACCAACCCACCCAAGTTATTCAGCACTCAAATTGAAGTAGTACCGAACACAGCAGAGTATGAGATATAATTCAAAGTCTAATGCCTCAGAGACCTCATTTAACCTTAGAAGAGTTCCATTACCAGAGTCTTCCCTTGCAGCCCGCTTTGACCAGAGTTTGTACATAAAGAAGAAGATCAGATAGGGTTATATTTACCAGGGCCATGTAACTTGTAAACCTTTCATCACCGAGATCTGCATAGTAGTAGTCCTTCAACTGAACAGGTTTCAACTGGCCTTTATAAACCACAGTCCTGCCAAAATCATATTAGTCAGTGATGCTCATTGCAGAAGATTGAGAACTCTATCCAACAGAGAATACGAGGAAGATAAATAAGATTATTCAATCCCTGTATAAAGCTTATGCTAGTAATCCCCTCGATTAGATGAGCTATCCAAAGTCTTTGCTATCGAAAATCATAAGTAAAAGGACTAACCTGGAAGATAGTGAGCATATATAGAAGTCCCTAGCTCCACCATGCTGCAGATTCAGGGCAGCTCGGATAGCTACCATTGAAACCCTCCGTAGTATATACATCTAGATATATTTGGAATTAAGAGTCAAACCTCATGATAATAAGTTGTGAGAAACAGCCATTACTGCATGAGTCTATAATAAGAAATACATAAAGACATAGTAAAGAACCTGTTGCTCGAAATCAGCACTTGACCGTGGACTTGGTGTAAGGAAAACTTGTTCGATGAGTGGCTCTGTTTGTCGAGCTGACTCACCCAGATCTCGGTTATCTGTTGGTACCGGGCGCCAACCAAGAACCACATGTCCCAAAGATTCTGCAACCTGCATGCCCAATAAAAGTATTAACAGACTGTTCTTATGAAGATCAATCATTTTAAAAGGTCCAAAGGAGACACAAATAATAAAACAAAACTCATTTAGAAATTATGAAAAAGAAAAGAAACTGAAACCTACAAGTGAGACATTTACATACCAAAGTAAGCATCCAACAAGAGCTTTTGGTTGTACAAATTCTCTTAAACTTGAGAGATGTGACAAAAGTAATGTGTCTAATTAAGCGTACCAAATTCTCAAGTTTACCCAAAATGCCAGGTTATCAACGTCTCAGAATGTCTAATCTAAGAAGAATCTTAGGAACACGAAAATTAGTTCGATCTAATAACTATTTAAACTTAATCAACTAAATCGAAGAAGGAACATGAAAAATATTTTCCCTGTGGAAAGAGAAATTCTGATAGAAATATACTGGAATGACACTTATTTGATGTTAAAATTATATGTCATGTAGTGGGGCATGCCTTGCAAGTCTGAAAAAGATACGTACGAAACAAATTGAATATGAAATAAAGTTGGAGCTGGCAGACTGAGTATACAGAGAAAAGCTTAGGAAAATGCACGTGCAGAATAATCAATCATAACAGCAACCTAAATCCCTGCAGGAATTCGGTCGTGAGCTATCAATCGCTCCAACAGAAACACCGACAATAGCAATAAACTAGTGCGCTCGGGTTGAAAATAAAGAGCAAAAAGAATTTGAAAATAAATCTGTCTTGGAAATAAAGGATCAGATGGGTGGTTCTGACCATTCAACGTCAGCAATAGTAAACAGTTACCTTAGTGAAAACAATTTTGCTTTCCTTCCTTCGACTGTCATCCGTTGGCAAGAAAAACATGCCAACTGCATATTGACCGGGTGGTGGCAGTTGAATCCCAATATCCTCGGTAACCTGCAACACATATAGTAGAAAACAAAGGCATCTATCGATAAGGATAATTTCCAAAACTAAAGAAAATAACTCAAGTTACGGATTTGCATGATGCTCAATATTTTCATCAAAGGCGTATAGGTATACATAAACCTTAAAGAAACAAACAAAACTTAAACAAATACACACGAACTCAACAACATCATGCAGGCCTTTGACAAGGAAGAACGATTGAAAAGGACAAGATCCGTGCCTCCTTGAAGAAACCGTGAGGGAGTGCTACGAGGATGCCGGCGCCATCGCCTGTGTTGGTCTCACAGCCACACGCACCACGATGAGCCATTCTCACCAGCATCTCCAAGGAATCAGCAACCTGCAGAGTTACCGGCCATAAACGGACCCAAAGTCAAATCTGATCAAGAATGCTATCCACAGATACGATTTCTTTTAATAGACATAAAATAGCATAAAGATATGAACAGAGACAAACCGTTTTCCGGCTATACTCGCCCGAGAGTTCAGCGATAAAGCCAACACCGCAAGAATCTTTATCGAAGGATGGATCATAGAGACCAAGGGGCTTCTCCGGCACCTGAGACAGGGCCATAGATGGAGAGACAACCCTCAGCTCGGGGGAACGTCCCGGGCCATCGATCCGCCAACGCTGAACACGTTCAGAAGCTCGAAGCTTTGCACCAAGAAACTGGCTCTCCAAAGACACCGCCTGAGCTCGCCTGTAGGCAGCGAATCGCGCAGCCCTACCTCCGCGGCAGACGTTCCGCTTATGGTTGACAACGGAAGGGAGAGCCACCGACTGATTCTGGAGTTTGATGGCCGAACCTGGGACCGCCGCCATAGATGACGAACTCTAGCTAACAAAGGAAAGGGGGGATGTACGACTTCTCCCTCGAGATTTCAAGAAAGAAAAGACTGAGGGTTTGCCAGGCCTTAGAAAGCTTCAACTGGATGGATTCAGCCGAGAGGAAACAGATCTATTATATAGCAAGCTATAACAGAAGAACGAGCCGATTCGAGGACTCTGCCGTGCCGGGGGATCAAGCAAATTTATCCTGCAATACATGAGAAAGACCAAAAAAATGAACCTCGATGAAACCCAGAAATCAAACAAGAACACCGGCTGGAACTACGAACAGGAACATAAGGCCAGAATCTACCACGGAAATAATAAACGAAAGCAGAGATTTGGAGGAATCTTTAACTCCTTAGCATAAAAAAAAACCCCAAAAAAACAAAAGCCAAAATACTTTGAGGGGGAAAAACCAAAGAGAAACCGACATCACACGGATCTCGACGACGAACCATAGAGATCTAAGATAGTTCATCTTTTTTTAATCATGTTCTTTCTTTACTTGTAAAACAATAGGGTATTCGACAGATCTTCCCTCCACCAACCCACCTCAGAACGCTCCTCCTCTCCCACCAACCAGCCGACGCAATCACGAACGATCTACCCCTTCTGGAGACTCCACCCGCGAGGCTGCCTCTCCCAATCGAAGGCCGGGATGAGAGATCGTCGAATGGACGAACAAACAGAAACAGAAAGCACGGACGGTCAGCCAATCCCTAACTGATCCCCCTCTCCCCCTCTCTCTCTCTCTCTCAGAGCTCGCTCTCCGGGAGCAGGCGGTTATTTATAGCCCCGGTTCCAGTTCCCGCCGGGCCCCACCCCATCTACCCCCGCGGAGGTTTTCCTTTTCCTCTCTCCTTTTATTCTCCATCAATTATTTTTGGGAGCGGGTGTGTTAAAATTGTAATCGCCGTTCTTATTTTTAACCACGGTGGGGTCCCACGCGCGACAGGGACTACTTGTCTCTTGTCGGGACACGTCATCGGACGTGCCCCTACGCGGCACTCGATGGCCGCTCGTGGGCGGGTCCCACCCAACCGACAGCTCCCCCGGCCACTCCCCGGCTCGGTCCCGTGCTTCCGCGGTTCTGCCAACGGCCCCGGTCGCCGTCACTTCTACTCAACCGCAAAGCGCAAACCGAACGCCCGGCAGTACCGGCCCCCGCGCTCGCCTTCCCGTCCCCTCCCATTGACCACGACTCATTATCTAATCAACAATATTTTATTTCTCGGCGCTATTAAAGCTTATTGTCATCACATGCATCACCCACCGTCAACAATCTCCGTCAGGTACACTGTAGCAGCGCAAACTCCATGTCGACGTATGTACGGTATCTACATACGATATCACTGGTTTATTTACAACCATTGCAAAGTTACCTCTGTTCTTTAGGTAGAAGGAGAAGGAGAACGAGTCACACCTGCCTGCTTTGCTTGCCATTTCATGCACGTAATATATGATCATCCCATACTACATTGTCCTCTAAGAATCAATCGAGTACATGACGAATCGGTTACTTACAAACTTGCTCGCTCTTCGGATTCATCTTTCACGGTGACGAATCCATCGACTGTTCCTCTCGTGGATTAACTGTTTTGACGGCCACTTAATTCTGACGAGGGAAATAATGGCGACAAGACTGGGGCTGGCATCACACTTGTCCCAGATGACGCATCACACCTCAGTACCTGGTCAAACGGATCGGAACGTCGATCGAGGCACATTAAACATTCTGTCCAGGCTCGGTCTCGCACGCCACGCCAACGCCAGTGTCAGACCCAACCTGCCCCTGCAAGGGGGCACATCAGGCACAGTAAGCTTCCCTATAAATACTCTCACATACTAAAGGAGAGGAGGGGACAGACTCACACCCCACACTTGTATGGAGGCATCTCTTCCTCCAAAACCCTCTCCACATCGCTAACTTGGTCGTCGGAGGGGTCGGGCCGAGCGCCTCGGCCTGACCTTTGTGCGGGTGCCAGAGGGGGTCGACTCTTCCAGGCACTACGACGGAGCTTTCTACCGACCCGACCCGACCCGACCTGCCAACCCGACCCGACCTGCCGACTCGACCTCCCGACCCGACGTCCCGGCTCGAACCACCGTGCTCGGCCGCCGGAAGACCCCGAGGGACGTCGCCCGAGACCCCCAACATCCGGACCCCCGAACCGAACCGCGACGGCCCGAGGCCACGGCTTAAACAGATGCCCCGCCACATCAAATTCTACTTTCATTCTTACATCATATAACTAATATATATATATATATATATATATATATATATATATATATATATATATATATATATATATATATGATGTACCAAAAAGTTCATTTCTTTTGATGCAGAGCGAGATTTGGAGGAAGAAATGGGGGTAGGTGGGGTGGTGGTAGGTTGACCAGAAATTAGATATGATGGTGTGAGGTTTAACTAAACACCTAACAGTTAAGCACAAATAAATAAATAATAATAACGATAATATCGATCTGCATTCGATGTAATTATTGAATGTTGCTGGAAGACAACTGTAACAAGCCAATAGAAAGATGTTTGACCAAATATTTTGACTCTTTTTTTCGTATGAATTATTGTGATGTATGATGAGAACTGAAGATTCTACTTATTTAGTATGTATGTGTGTTGTATGCTCAGATACCAAAGAATGTTTAATATATTGCTTCCCTCGATATTGACAGTAAATAGGACGGAGTGCTGTGTTTTTAATGATGATGACAGTAAAATATGTCTCGGTATGTATGCAAGCAAATATTGGATCAATAAATAAACTGGGATTTAAAAAAGTACACAAATAAATAAATAAAAGGTTCAAACAAAATGGTGGGGCCATCCATCCATCCATTCTTCTTTGAAGACATCAACAAAAGGTGAGAAGTGGAAATTTGCTTAGTATTTTAAAGTCTTTGTTTGGATGATCATCTCCACCTCCTTTTTAAATATTTATTTAAATTATGATTCGACACATATCAACACAATTGATAAGTGAAAAATAAATTAATTAATATCAAAAAAATATTTTACTTAAAATTTTTATATTTTATTTCGAAACTAATTCGATCATCAGAGAAATTATACCAAGAATCTCACTTAAATCACAACGTATCGATTTAGATTTTGAATCAAATCGGATTAATTTAAATATTACCATCATTTATGCTTTTTTTCACACTCAAAAAATCCATTAAATTAATAGACTATTTAATAGTAATAATAATAATAATCTTAAACCAATGATGGTAGATTCATGTAATCAAATATATATATATATATATATATATATATATATATATAATCATTTATATTCTTAAACCTAAATCAGATTTGGCATATTAAATAGATAGTTAAAGAATCCCCTCTGATCCCAACTAAGTTTCAAGAATTGAAGTGAGAATCAGATAATAGTGAAATTTGTTGAATACTTGATTTGAAGGATGTTTTGACAAGTTTTTCACACCAAATAAAATATTATAAAAAGAATTCTAAAATTTTTATGGTGCAATTTGAAGAAAAAGCATTTCATGTTTGCTCTAAATTTTGAGATATTATCTGGATTGCTAATCAGGTCAAATAAGGATCAGGATTTCAAAATTGATAAACAGAGAAAAAAAATCTATTTTCTGATACTGATAAGAGAGTAAATTTAATTGCTCATATGATAGCATTAGTTTTCCAATAAGATGATGGCAGAGTCACTTCCAAGTCTTTGACACAATTTTCCAAAAAAATCAAAAGAAAATAAAGTATTAATCTCGAAGGTTGAAAGATACAGCAAGTGGCAGAAAGGTGCAGTGGCAAAGGGTGTTGAACTGAGAAGGCAAGCACGTGTTCAATAAGAAACACATGAGCCCGGTTTGGTCTCTTCACTTAGACATCATTACAACTTGCTTTATTTCTAAAGATTCTATTTTTCCCTTGAAATAGTAGAGATGGACATCAAACTTGATGCCTGCCCCCTTTTTCTTTGAAAATAATATAATATTATTTATGAGTTCAAATCAAAATAATATATATATATATATATCTCAAATTTATCAATACCTAATATATGTATAGATTCTATTAAATCTTATAAATTTGGAACATCTGTGCTCTTCTTTTCAATCTTTTAATGCTCTCTTATTACTATTGTGAAATTATTGATTTTGATTAAGTATTAAAAATCTAAAATTATATCCATTAACAAAAGATCAATATTTTTTTGAGTCACATATGATACCATAGCATACGAATAGATGTCATTTATGTTTTGATTAATTCGATGTGATTTTGAGCGGATTATTTAAGATGTCTCTAAGATAAAAATATTGAGCCTCCGAGATTATCATATGTATAAACACTAAAGTTGAAAAAGCAACACAAATTAATAACGCGAAATGAATGCATGTGATCGCCAGTGATAAAAAATGATTTTACTTTTTATTATACCAAAAATAAGTTTTTGTATACGATCGTAAAAGAATAAAATAATTTATATAAATATTTTATGAGGAGATAATCATCAATTTCTTCTGGTAATAATCTTTTATTGGTTATTTTTCAACTAAAAGAATATCGTTTGTATTCAATCTTTGTCCACTAGTAAAATAATAAATGATTGATGACATTATGTCTGTCAGTTTTCAACTTAAACTACTTCGAAATTGAAATACAGATTTGACATCTGTTAGATTTTTGCTGGTAAAAGCCATTTATACGTTACAAGTTTCTTTCTTCCTAATGATATCACACCCACATGTGAATGCCAAGACTTCTACTCCGAGGAGAAGACTTGAATTGGATCACACCAACCTTCGAGTCATCGTCATGAAATCGCACGCTACCGCGCCTGCAAGCGAGAAGCCGTGCCTGCCTCATCCGTGACGACGCTGCCTTGCCGGACAAGACAAAGGCAGCCTCGTCCGCCGGGCCATACCGACTTAGAACCGGCGATTCCTTGAATCTGGGAGCGGTGGACGGTGGAAGATTGCTTCCGACTTGTGATTTGATAGCCATGACTCGACGAGAAGAACACACCTACTGCGCATACGTATTTACTGTTGTCTCTGATCATTGGCAGGTCCATAGAGTAAACGAACAGGTCTTCTTCGTCGAAGGACAAATGAGTTTGGGGTTGGAAGAACCACACACACCTACTCCCTTCGACCTACCACTTCCTGGGGGCGGATGCAGCCCACCTTCTCGAGGAGGCACGAGGGATTTAGGCGTCGGCTGAGGACGTCACACAGATTCATTGCAATTGCAATCTATGGGCAGACATGCCACGAGTAGATTCTGCGAGGAGATCGGTGGTATCATTGCCAGTCACGTTTGCGGGTGGTTGGCTCGCCGCCTTGTTTCATGTGATCACCGACTCACAAGCCTTTCTACCACCGGAGAGAATTCAGTACAAAAGGTGTTTTTGCTTTAAGATGGTGTCAGATCACAGCCCATCATGCTGGTCTTATGAAATCAAGAAGTGTTTGATGGAGGATGGTAGTTCGATGGAACTGAAGCATCAGCATCTTCCAACCTGATGGGAGTCGGTGACAGACAGAGTAGATTTCTTGCATCTGTTCTTAATTTGGAATCTCATTCCAACTTGCTTTAAAACCCACCACCAAGATTAGTGGCCGAGTCTACTTTCCATCTTGATGATGGCCTTCATTAGCTCCCCCACCTTCTAAACTTTCAGCCTAAGACTTTTGACCGCACCACCTGGAACAATGCTGATCATTGGACATGCTCTTTCACAATGTCTCATTGATATCGCATCCAACAACCCAAAGTGTTTTGAGTTCCTCATTGACCACTAATGTTAATGGAAGTTGGGATTAATATTACTGGTAGTGGAACATGATGGTCAAAGATTTTGAGCTGGAATGAATCTGATCCCTTGATTTGTACATACATTAAGCTGGAAGCTGATTCTGTCTGCAAGTCTCTCTCTGTCTGCTCTCACCTTCCAATGCATTGAATCTGACGTCCATGAACTCCCTCCCACCAACCCAACTCACCAGAAACTGTCTGCTGCATTCTGCCAATTTTTCTCTGGAGCTTTTCTGCCGTTGATTCCATTGCTACGTACCTGAATATGGAACTATTCTTGGATGAGTCTGCATGAATAGGAACCTCCCAATCATGATTTAAAATATTGGTCAGAATAAAAATATTAAACAATCAACTATATGAGATATTCTTTCATTCGATGGAATGATCATGTTGAGCTTCAACAATTAATCTTAAAACACTCGAGTCTTTCTTCGGCTTCGATTAAGTCGAGTATTAGGATCTAATATTTAATGCAACTCAATATTTTCACTGTCAGGTGGTGGCAGAATTCTTGGTTTCCTGTCAGTAATCTTGGACATGTTTGATGCATCGGCCACCACAGATGTTGCTGTCCGACGATAAAGTGCTGCTTCTTGAATCCGCTTTGGTTCTCGATAAGCACGACGCCGACGTGGTATAATCTTATCTTCCAAGATGGAAAACCAACCTACGTCTTTTCCCATAGGAATCCGAAGGAAGAAACGTATCGATCGACACCCAGTCACACATATTATCGGTCTCTGCCTGAGATAGTTTGTTAGTTTAGCGAGTGCCACCTAGTCTCTGTATCGAGCATCAGAAAAATTTATCTTCTATTATAATTATAAATAAAGATTTAGATTTTGAAGCCAAAGGTATCATAAAATCTAATTATTTACTTTGGGTTTAATTTATATTAATTCTACACTTAGTTAAAATAGTTTGAACTTATAGTTTAGATTTTTCTTATTTAATAGTTACATATGTTTTATGACCTAGAAATATTTTTCTAAGGCATTTATAATTGTTCCTTTATAGTAGAGTTTTGTTCCTCCTCCGTGGATGTGGACGTAGGTCAATTGACCTAACCAAGTAAATCCAATGTCTTGTCTCTTTTATATTTCTATTTTATTATCTTTATTGGGTTGCCAAATTATCCTTTGATAAATTTCCTAGGACCAACTCTAACAAACTGGTATCAAAGCCTGGTTTCGGGATCTTTTGACAACGATGACAATAACAAAGATCGTTGTCGAGAAATTCGATAGAAATGTCAACTTCGACATATGGCAGCTCAAGATAGAGATCATTCTAGTTCACGACAAAATTGATTTGACACTATAGGGAGCTGGGAATATTTCAGGTGATACATCAAAGGAAGATCTTGTGTGTATGGATAAGAAGACCCGATCAAGCATTATTCTAAATCTTTATGATGGGGTTTTACGGGAGGTAGTTACGGAGACTACGACTAAGAGCATGTGGGACAAGCTTAAAGCATTGTATATGAAGAGGATAATGGAGAATCGTCTCTACTTGAAGTAGAGTTTGTATATGCTTCGGATGACTGAAGGTACATCTATACTCTCACATCTTGATAAATTTGATTCCTTAGTTATGAATTTGGAGAATATAGATGCTAAAATTGATGGCGAGGATAAGACACTTTTACTTTTGTGTTCTCTTCCCCAATCCGTTATGTATTTTCGTGATATTACGATTTATAGAAAAGAAATAATTTCGTATCAGGAAATTAAATCTACATAAAATCTAAGGAGTAAATAGACAGGGATATCACTGGGGAAAATAAAGGGAATCAAGTTGAGGGTGCAAATATAAAAATTTGACAATAGTAGATCTAAATCTAGATCTATACATAAAAATTTGGAGTGCATATATTATCATAAAATGGGGCACATTAAGGCGGATTGCTTTAAATTGAAAAATAAATTAAAGCAAAAGGAAAAATTTGTTGAGAATGTTGGAAATATTTTTTTTGCTACTGATGACAAGACGATGTCTAAAAATGAATGAATTTTAGATTCAAGTTGTTCTTATCACATATGTCCCAATAGAGATTTGTTTTTCTCATATGAATCTTGTAATGATGGAATTATTTTGTTGGGCAATAATGTCGCGTGTGATGTTGTTGGTAGAGGCACAATCTGAATTAAAATGCATGATGGTATTGTAAGAACGCTCACTAATATTAGATATGTTTCTAATTTAAAAAAGAATCTCGTCTCTTTAGGCACCCTAGAGGCTCTTGGGTGTAAATACGCAGCAACTGAAGGTGGAGTCATGAAAGTTTCTAGAAGTGCCCTTATTGTTATGAAAGCTTGTGGGTCTAATAACTTGTATATTTTGCAGAGAACTACTGTCACATGCTCGGTTATAGTCTCGTCATCATCATTGTCTGATTCTGACATCATCAAATTATGACATATGGGTTTGGGTCATATGAGCGAAAAAAGTTTGAGCATATTGAGCAAAATTGGTCTTCTTTGCGGACAAAGTACTAGGCTATTAGATTTTTGTGAACACTACATTTTTGGAAAGCAAAAAAGAATCAACTCCAATTCTCCAACAGTTTACAAAATGAAAGGTACTCTTGACTATATTTATTCAGACTTTTTGGGTCCAGCTCGTGTTCAGTCTAAGGGTGGTGCCAGGTATATGTTGACTTTTATTGACAATTATTCTAGAAAAGTTTAGGTTTATTTTCTGAAGCAAAAAAATGATGTTTTTCTAACCTTTAAACAATGGAAGGCTTTGATTAAGAAGCAAATAGGTAAATAGATTAAGCGACTTCGAACAGATAATGATATAGAATTTTGTGAAAGTGACTTTGATGAATTCTACAAAAATAAAGGAATTGTTTGGTATCGCACTGTTAGGGTGATGCCTCAGCAAAATGGCATGGCCAAATGTATGAACAGAACACTCTTGGAGAGAGAAAGGTGTATGATCTCAAATGTAGGGTTAACAAAGGACTTTTTGGCAGAGGCGATTAATATGACCTGTTACGTTGTCAACTGCGCTCCTTCTACAACACTTAATTTTAAAACTCCAGAGGAAGTTTGGTCAGGTACTCCTGCTGATTACTCTGATTTAAAAAATTTTTAGTATCAAATATACACGCATGTAAATGAAGAAAAATCAGAGCCTCGAGCTAAAAAGTACATTTTCCTTGGGTATACTTCTGGGGTGAAAGGATACAAATTATGGTGTTCTGATCCCAAATCCCCAAAATTTATAATCAGTAGAGATGTTACTTTTGATGAATTGTCTATGTTATCTTCCAAAGAGGAACATACTAGTTGTACAAATGATAATGCGCAAAAGTAGGTGGAGCTTGAGATTGGTAGTTTTGATTCTTTTCAATCAAACTCTTATACTCAAAGAATGCCAGTAGATGGTCCCGAGTCTACTAACGAAGATGATTCAAAGGAAGAGCAATATTCTATAACCAAGGATAGACCACGGAGAGATATTCAACCACCATAAAGATATGCAAATTTGGTTACATATGCTTTGTTTGTTGCAGAAGAAACAAGTGAAGTTTGTGAGCCTACTACCTACTCAGATGCAGTTTCTTATGATAATTTCACTAAGTGGTTGATTACGATGAATGAAAAAATTGAATCTCTCCATCAGAATAGAACTTGAGATCTTATGAAACTGCCTTCAGGTAAGAAAATTGTTGGATGCAAATGAGTCTTCAAAAGGAAGAAAGGTATTCCAGGGGTTGAAGATGCAAGGTACAAAGCACGATTGGTTGCAAAGGGCTATAGTCAGGTACCTGGTGTTGATTTTAATGACGTATTTTCACTTGTTGTTAAATATAGCTCTATTCATGCTTTCTTTGCTTTAGTTGCCATATATGATATAAAATTAAAGTAACTTGATGTCAAGACAGCTTTTTTACATGGTGAACTTGAAGAAAAATTTACATGGAGCAACCTCATGGATTTGAAATTGATGGTAAGGAAGACTATGTTTGCTTGTTAAAGAAATCCTTGTATGGATTGGAGTAGTCTCTAAGAAAGTGGTATAAGAGGTTTGATTCTTTTATGTTGGGTCATGGTTATACGAGGAGCATGCATAATAGTTGTGTCTACTTCCGGAAGTTAACTGATGGCTCTTTTGTGTATTTGTTGCTTTTGTTGATGACATACTTATTGCAGCTAAGAATTTGTTAAAAATTCAAACTTTGAAAATGCAACTGAGTAGTGAATTTGAAATGAAAGATTTGGGAGCAGCTAAGAAAATTCTTGGCATGGAGATCAAAAGAGAACGAGGAGTTGGAAAATTATTTCTGACCCAGAAAAATTATCTCGAGAAAGTCTTCGAGAGGTTTGATATGAAAAATGCTAAGCTAGTGAGTACTCCTCTTGCTAGCTATTTTTGGTTATCTGCTACTCAGTCACCATAATCAGTTGAAGAGGAAGAATATATGGTGCAAGTTCTATATTCCAGTGCCATCGACAATATTATGTATGCAATGGTTTGTACTCGTCCAGATATTTCACAAGCACTTAGTGTTGTTAGCAGATATATGTCTCGCTCGGGTAAAACACATAGGCAGGCTGTGAAGTGGATTCTCAGATACTTACAATGGACTTCAGATGCTTGTTTGTAGTTTGGAAAAAATCGTGACACTTTAGTTGGTTTCGCCGACTCTGATTATGCTACGGATCTTGATAAACAAAGATCTTTGATGGGCTATGTTTTTTGCGTTAGCGGTTGTACAGTTAGTTGGAAAGCTTCCTTATAACCTATCATGACTTCATCTACTACAGAGGCAGAATATATGGTAGTGACAGAGGCGATCAAAGAAGTTTTATGGCTAAGAGGTTTATTCGACGAATTATGTCTACATCAAGGTGTTACTATAATTTACTATGATAGTCAAAGTGATATTCATTGGACTAAAGACCAAATGTATCATGAGAGGGCAAAACACATCGATATGAAATTTTATTTTATTTGGGATACCATTACTTAGGGAAAGGTCCTTATTCAGAAAATTTATACAAAGGACAATCCAGAGGCAGAATATATTGTTAAGAGGCAGAATATATGGCAAAATATATGGTTAAGAGACATTTTGGTTGGTTTCATCGACTCTATTGTGGATCTTGATAAACGAAGATCTTTGACAGGCTATATTTTTTATATTGGCGGTTGTGCAATTAGTTGAAAAATTCCTTACAACCTATCTGGCTTTATCTACTACAGAGACAGAATATATGGGAGTGATAGAGGCGATCAAAGAAGTTTTATGGTTAAGAGGTTTGTTCGACGAATTATGTCTACATCAAGGTGTTACTATAATTTACTATGATAGTCAAAGTGTTATTTATTTGACTAAAGACTAGATGTATCATGAGAGGATGAAACATATCGATGTGAAGTTTCATTTTATTCGGGATGTCATTGCTGAGGGAAATATTCTTGTTCAAAAAATTCTTACAAAAGACAATCCAAAGACAGAATATGAGGTTATTATTACAGAGGCAGAATATATGACAGTGACAAGCGATCAAAGAAGTTTTATGATTAAGAGATTTGTTCGGCGAATTATGTCTGCATCAAGGTGTTACTACAATTTATTTTGATAGTCAAAGTGCTATTCATTTGACTAAAGACCAGATGTATCATTAGAGAACGAAACATATCGATGTGAAGTTTTATTTTATTCGACATATCATTGCTGAGGAAAAGGTCATTGTTTATAAAATTTATTTGAAGGATAATCCAGCTGATATGCTTATGAAGCCTCTTCCGGTTTACAAGTTCAAGTAATGCTTGGACTTGGTTGGTATTCATTATTGGTGATTGCCTGTTGGGGCTTTTACGAAGAAGGTGAAACAAGTTTTGTTAATTATCAATGTTGGGACATGCCAAGGTAGAGATTTGTTAGTTTGATTAATCTCACATAGTCTCAGATCGAAAAAATCAAGCTTGTTATCTCGTATTGTGACTATAAATAGGAGCTTGAGCTTTGAAGCTAGAGGTACTATAAGAAAAACCTAATTATTTATTTTAGATTTAATTTCAATTAAGTCTGCACTTAGCTAAAATAGTTTAAGTTTATAATTTAGATTTTTTTATTTAGTAGTTTCAGTGTCCTCTTTTTTATTTTTTTACTTTATTATTTTTATTAAATTATTAAATTATTCTTTAACATAGTTTACTTTGAGTTCTAAACGCATTGACGACGACAAGCATCACTCGGTAATTTATCATTCGGTTTGGAAGGTTTTATCTGCACATAAAGAATCACATAGAAAACTGATGCTTTGCCGGCAACGAGCATTAATTGCTCCCACGACTTGACGAGACGAGACGACGGTATTCAACTATGATTGGTACAGAGTGCAGAGTCCACTGACATTAGAGTAAGGAAGACAACCGGAAGCCAACTTTCATGGAGCTCAATGCCATACAGGATATTCATTTTTTGTAGCTCTTGCTGCGTCGATTAGCCTCATCGAGGAGGCAAGAAATAATCTATTCGAGTAGCGACGGCGTTTCGGCCACCAGAAACTCTTGCTGGGGGAGACTTCGATGCATTAAAAGCTGCGAGCGGCGTTCGGTCAACTTGAATCGTGTATGATATCGGAATTGCGAAGCTGGACTGTTTTGGATGCTTCATCGATGGCGTTGTTTTACGATGATAAGCATCCAGCGATAACTGCAGTGGAAGGTATCACATGACAGATGAACGATGCAGACTTCTTCTGATCAGGAGATCTCTCATTCATGGGGATGGAGGAGGAAAAATATCTCATCTTCCGGATGCGGACATGGCAGCAAACAAGCAGCTTCGTCTGTTTCCGGCTTGCATCTCAGCAGCTTTTTGGGTGATGGGGCAGAGTGAGGTTGAAATGGTCTTCACGGGACAAAACCATCGGCTTCCTTCGTGGGGCTGAGAGCTCACTGTTTCCGTTGTAATCTGCAGTGGCACATTGTTTCTGATGAGGATTCCTTCGAAGCGTTCCCTGAAAGCGCCATGAGACACATGCTTACATCAGACGTGACGTTCTGCTGTCCATCTATCTCTTTCTCTCTCGATCTCATTGCAGATATCTCTGCAAAAATCTACACGCATTTATGATTCTTTCCATTACCTTATCTTAATCCTCTTTTTGTTTATGGAATGATACATAAAGCGTATCGCCTCAATCTTGACCAACTCATCCGACACCACCTTTCTCTGCCGTCCGTTAGCATGACAAGCAATCTCAAACCCATTTCTCTACAACTAGGCTTGGTGGGAAGACATGACATTTAGGAGCATGTGGGATACGGGGTCGAGTGGGTCGCCGCATGGGACCTGCTGCCGCTGTTAAGTGCAGCTCAATCATGGCGGCACGGAGGAAGGGCGGTACCACCAAAGCAACCATTCGAGGGCTTGGAGAGACCCACAGCTCCTAAGCCTTTCCAAAGGTCACTTCTTTCACTCTGCCTGCCTTTTATGTTGGGACCTGCACGCTTTTCTTGGCTGTTCCTTCTTACGTGAGAAAGATCTCAACCTGATTCATTTTGGAGCCCATTGCTTTGAGGATTGCCACAGGGAGGCTCAACATGTGATGCAGCATGCATGTTGTCTTGGCATAGATCTTAATCGACCGGACCTCCAAACAAAGAAAGACGTGTAGGCCTGTGATGGGCAGCTCTATAACTCCCTCCCAAAGAAGAGGTATCACTCCCAAACAAGAGGCGACATTTCCAAGAAGCACCTGGGTGGTGGTCTCAGCTGCTGCATTCTACAAACAGAAAGAGACGGACGGCCTGCAAGAGAAGCAAAACATAGCATGAGCAGGTTGTGCACAGATTCCAGGGCACATGAAGTTTTCTCATGCCTAATATTTTGGGTGCATATCTGCATGAAATCATCAGGCTTCTGCTGCTTCATTCATGTGGTCTCACAGTACCTCCTCAACAACATCAGATGCATTTGTATGGTCTTGCTTTGGAGAAATAACATCACTTTATGCTGCTATATATATATACCGACTACTACTACAACTCTCCTGCCACTGGGTGAAGCTTAGATCATCCCCACAGGTTACAAAGATTTGCAATCTCTTCCAAATTCTAGTCTTCAGTGACAAACATGACTTTGCATTTGGGCCTTCTTTGTCCCTCACTAGGCTTCTATATAGTCCAGTCCATCTTAAAGATTTGTTATTAGAGTATGATTCCTTGATCCAAGCCCAAGGAAATGATCACTCCAACTTTCTCTGGGCTGCATTGTGACTGAGACAAGACCACATCAATTTTAGCATGTAGAAGGCAAATTTTTGGTAGGACACACAGAAACCACAAGATTATATACCGACAGTAGGCAAGCATCACTATCATCGAATCTTACAATGTCATACAACAGTCCTCAGTAGGATTACACAAAGGAATCATCTGCTCAAATAAGCTACTCTTAATTTACATATCAAGCACCGCAGTTCCTCTCCACGAAAGCATTTCTTACAAGAAATGAAGAGAACTAAGAAGAAGACCTTAAAAACTTGCTGCTTGCATGAACACTCTGCTGTTCCTTGTAAAACGTCGGAACAAGCGACATGGTAAATCTTTTTCCTCTTCTTGGTTTACTGTACAGCACAAATCCATCTATGGAAGAACAAAATTGACATGAATCATGAAGGCATAGCACCCCAGTTAAGAAGCCTACGTGCTAGGCGTGCATGCCGGTGCCATTCGCATGGAGTTTTCCGTTGGTTAGTAGGCTCTTTGAAGGCTTCTTCAGGCTCCCATTATGGTAGATCTTTTTCGGGGTCACGATACCGTTGCTTGAAGCATGAACAGAAGCTTGCAGCCAAGCATCCAACTGACCACAAGATGCTGCTATGAGTCCTATAAAAGAATTTGCACCGAAATATATCTCAATTAGACAGACGCAATGCTTAAAGTCGTTCATTCAGAAATCTTAGTTCAGAAATAAAGGATGCAAAAGGATCACCTACAACCTCCTACATCAGGCACATTAAAAGCAAATGTATGAAAATTCTAAATGGACAGAGCATGAGATGTGTTAGCAGAATGATGAATGATTAATGCAGGGAGAACCATATAGGGGGAGGCAGAAATGCATCCGTGCTCAATCTTTATATAGGGAGGCTGTTTTGGCAGCATTCAACCAAGGGCTGATGTATGTTCATAATCTGCATCCGTGCTCAATCTTTATATAGGGAGGCTGTTTCGGCAAGCATTCAACCAAGGGCTGATGTATGTTCATAATCCCGTGTCATAGCATTGCACAGGAGAAGTATACTAAATAGGTACCAAATTGTCAAGATTAATCATACAGATCTTACTTCAGACACATCACATGCAAGCTTGTAAACTGTGGTGGATATAACACTTTTGAAGTATGTGCTAAGGAGAAAATCTGAGAGACTCCTCCTGGGCTGACTCAGTGTAAAGCAAAGGTTCGATCTTACTGTTGTGTAAGTTTCTAGGTTAGGCATTTTACCTAAGAAAACAGCAGAGGGTTTTCCAGGTCTAGACTTGAATTCCGGGTGAAATTGCACACCAACAAAATAAGGATGAGAAGGCAGCTCAATAATCTGCATCATCATTAATAAAAATTGAAAAAAAGAGAAAACAAATCCAATAGCCATAGATACAAGAAAAAACTTCTAGATGCCTACCTCCATTCGTTTTCCTGTCTCGTCTTTACCTACAAAAGCAAGACCAGCTCTTTCGAATTCTGGGACCACACTAGGATTAACCTGTAAAAACAATGATTTGGATTTCTTAGAACAAGATATTTACTAGATACACAATATAAAATGACATTAGAAAATCTTTTTATTTTGGCATAACATTTTACTTCTCTAATCAACAAACCTCATATCTATGTCGATGTCGTTCATCTACAAATCTGACATTGCCATACCTGATTAAATCAGATGGTTGAACTAGTTTCATTTTCTTTTCAGACAAGGTAAAACATACAATTGAAGTATTGTAGATGGCAGGACGTTTCTGCACTCACAACTTTGCAGATTTGGAATCACCAGATACAAAATACGTCCTTCTTACTCCAACTCTCATTGTTCCTCCCATATGTGTTTTGGAACCCTTAAAGCCGTTCCAACATATATAAGGCAGCTGAAGATTTTCATAATTGACATTGTCAAAGGTGCAACAAGTTGTAAATTACCTCTGGCATAAAAATAACAACTGAAGTGGTTGTATCAGGATCGAACTCTATGCTATTTGCCTCCCTCAAATTCATAACAGATCGAGCGAATTCAATGACAGCAATCTGCATACCAAGACAAATTCCTAGATATGGAACTTTGTTTTCACGAGCGTATTTAGCTGCAAGGATTTTTCCCTTCACCCCTCTGTCTCCAAAACCTCCTGGGACTAGTATGCCATCTGCACCCTGAGACGAAAGATTGCTAGCATGGCCTCAAGAGAAAAAAACTAATATGATGAAATTAAAGCTAAGAAAGTTGACAGCAAATGTATTTTCCGATAAATAATTGACAGTATAACCTGAACCAAGCTCACCTTCAATAGTTTCCACGCTGCTTTGTAAGATTCAGGCACCTGTATAAAGAAAAATCTTAAGATTTTTGTCAAATTTGATCCAACAAGAATTAGAAGAGATCATCTTAAACTGTCAAATTGAAGGACCTCTTTTGCAGTTGTTTCTTCAAGATCAGATGATGGGACCCAGTCCACGACAAGTTTTTTCCGGCAAGCAACAGAAGCATGCAAAAGAGCCTGCAAAGGTTCACAAGAGAATCTAAAATGTATACATGGGAAAGTTCATAGCAGACTAGAAAAATGAATCAAATAATGCATCCTTTGATCAAGACAAATGAGCACTAAATGATAGCTAATCATGACAAAGAAATGTCATAACCCAGCTCGATCAAATAACTGACACATCAACATGACAGGCGTAAAAAACTAGCCCAAAATGCTTAGACCCAAGTTATTAGAGGTACACCCATCAAGCTCTTATAATAAATTTAATTCCAAATATTCCTTATTAATGGTCAAACTCCAAAATTGCAAAATCAATTTCTCAAATAATGACTCTTGTTGCTACAAAGTTCACTTGTAATGACAGTTCCTTTGCCAAGTGCTTTTCTACCTGTATCTTCTGCTTGTTTCACATTAAGAAGCCTTGTTAAATATCACTAATAGTGCAAACATTATTCTCGCCGATTTCAAAAAAGTTTAACCTTAAAAGAGAGATTCTAAGTTAGATACATGAAGTAATCCATGATATTTTTAAATTTTCTGAACTTTTAAATTGTCCTTAGGCATTTACATAAACAGCTTCACAAGTCCAGAGTTTAGAACTTTTAAATTGTCCTTAAGCATTTAAACAAGTAACTTCACGCACGACCAATGGCATGTGATAAAAAACAATATTTGATTTGTTTGTAGAAAAAAACTACAGCAATCACATGGAATAAAGGTAACACTGCAGCTTCCAGTGTATCTTGCCTCCTAATGGTAGCAACGAAAACAAGGATGATAGAAGAAATAAATTGAGTAATACAGATTTATCCACCTATTGAGTAGAGTAGAAGAAAAGAGGATGTTAGATCGATAAATAATACATGAACTTACCTTCAATACGGAGAGGTAAGAATCAGAAAAACCAGTATATTTTCCTACCATAGCAATCCTGACCTAAACGTTTAAATATGGTTCAAATGGTAAGATTTTGGATCTTTCCAGTGAACTAGAAAAGATTAGCAGAGAAAGAAGGAACTCACAGGATCATGCAATGTATCACAGAGTTTAGCTCTACTCATCCATTCTTCCAGCATGTGTTCCTTAGCACATCTGTGGATGTTATAGTTACCATCATTAGGAACTAGATTTAATAAGAAAAGGATCAACTGTTGACCTATCAAAGAGATTGAATAAGTAAGCTATGTATCAGACAGACCCTTGAAGGTTCAATAGTTTCAGAAGAGCTTCATGTACCTTTTGCTCCTAGAGGTGAAGAAGTATGTTACTACGAATGCTAAAACAAATTTGGCAAACAATGAAATCCACAATATCATCAACGTAAAATACTCTACCCTCAATAACAAAGGAATGTGCCAAATGTTTGTAACATCATGTAGAGTAATAATATTGGCTACCTGTAAAGAGGAAAAGAAAACTGTTGTTTGTAAGCATCAAAATGTGTGCACCTCCTTTATAGAAGGTATAATAGACACAGAGCAAGAGTCTAAAGAAGTTACCGGTACATGACAAAATTGTGAAAGTTTTTCTTTAACAGTTACATCAAGTGGCTGTCAGAAGCATCAAATGGAACCGTCAAATATCAACAAAGAAGTAGGAATAAATACTAAACAAGAAAGAAGGGACCGGAGTGAGGAAATCAGAGTTTTGGTATAGACCTTCTCACTGCGGCAGGCTAGAATATTTGGTGTCAGCCCGAGTCCTCGTAATCCCCTAACACTATGTTGGGTTGGCTTGGTTTTCTACAGGGATACAAGGAAAATATAATCCATGGAATATAGGAATAATATACAATTTAGTTGCAAAAGATTTTAATCAAGGCCACATTATGTGTAGATTTTTAGTCATTACCGGCTCCCCAACTGCCTTAAGAACTGGTACAAGACTGACATGAACCAGACAGAAGTTACCAGGTCCTGTTTAGAACATAAAACCTCGCTTACAAAGGATGACAAGTAAAAATGCTCTTAAGAGTAACAGAAGTTTAAAGGTGCCTCAAAGACTTTCCTTACCCACACGGTAAGAGAATTGACCCAAAGCTTCTATGAATGGCATCGATTCAATATCCCCTGCATCAAGTATTCCACTGTCAATATTATGAGGAGTATGGTTCCTGCACACATACTTGGACAAACATGGAAGTATTATGCAAATTATATATCTCACAAGTAAGATGAGATTGTATTATTCTACTCCACATTTTCTAGAACAGAACCCTGAAACAATTTTACCTATAGTTCCACCCAATTCTATAACACAAACATCAGCTGGTCCTTCTTGGCCGTCCACAGGAATCATCGCTACACGTTCAATCCACTCTTGTATGGCATCCGTGATATGAGGCACGACCTTCAAAAGGCGAAGAGGACACACTATAGTGCTACCAAGACAATATAAATTTTGTGGTACACAATTGGGTTGATGGTTTAGAGAGACAGATACCTGAACTGTTTTCCCCAGATAGTCTCCTCTCCTCTCCTTCTGGATGACGGACTATCACGGGACATGACATCCAGAGAAGAGAAACTTAGTCATTCCATAAAGAATGAATAAGGACAGAGAGGAAAAAAATAACATTGACCAAAATAAATCTCTCATTTCAACGTAAATAACAGCTCAACATAGTTATAATGCTATCTGTAAATCATATGGTCATCCATCTAAAGCCTGATTGAGCACCTGATAGATTTTCCCAGTTGTGATATTGTTGTCACGAGTTAACTTGATATCAAGGAAACGTTCATAGTTTCCTAGATCCAAATCCACCTACAAGGAGAAAAAAAAAAAAGAAAAAAGAAGAAGAAGAAGGCCACCATAAGAAGTGAAACAAAGCCAAAGAACAAACGACTTGCTGAACAATTTAAAAGGACTCTGATGGTCCATATCTTATGTGTTCTTTACCTCACCACCATCATCTAAGACAAAGACTTCCCCATGCTCAAATGGGGACATAGTCCCAGCGTCAGTGTTCAGATAAGGATCTGTGTGAATCCACAAAGGACAGCATTAAGCATCTTTATCAAAAACAACGGGAACAAACTGATAACTTTGCCACGGATATTGACCGGAAGAGAAGACATTTCTTCTTCTTCTTTAGAAAAGAAACCGAGGAAAACATGACCCGAATAAAAGTCGAACAAGATAGAAGCTTTAGCGAACCGAGAACATAATAACTGAAGCAGAAAATGAATCGGAAAAATCCGATAGGTCATATAAATAGTCTTTGTTTCCAGATCATTTCGTGTCAAACAAAAGTACCCAAACAGACATCATCGTCATCACCAAGGACAGCCCAGGAAGACTTCAAAGTATGGCCATCGCAAGTCCTGTGCATGCATCAGAACGACAAACCACGCAATCTCCAATCACCGCTCTTATTTCTCCTTGTCTTTCCTAAGGATAAGGATGAAGGACACTCCATATCGCAGGTGATTTTTCCAAAAATCCAACAGGGGAACGAGGTTGACGCAAGGCTAATGCAGGGGAAAGAGATGAATGCAAAGGCAAACCGAATTAAGAAGCATGTGGACTTGACACATGAACACCACATGGGAGGGGGTCAAGATGCAAGATTTCTTCTTCCATGCTTCATAGTTTCAAAAGATTAACGTTGCAAACAAGATTGGATCTGAATGTTTGATACAAGGCAACAAACAAAGCAGCCGAACCTCCATAACCTTCCGGAAATAGATAAACGAAAAAAAGATGTTACTTTCAAGAATAAAAATGGGGGCAAGGAGCAATCTTGATCGATGGGGACGACGCTGACACCATGAATCCACCTCGTTAGAGAAAAAAAACCGAGCAAAATGCTTTTTTGGGACGTAAACTTGGAGGGGGGGCGAGGCAAGCACCGATTTTTATGGAGGTGACGCGGAGGCCGCAGGCCTTGAGGACGACGCCGATGCTGCTGGCCGTCACCCCTTTCCCCAGCCCGCTCACCACTCCCCCCGTCACCAATACGTACTTCATCCCTCTCCTCTGGCTCAAGAAGTACAGATAGTGCGACAAAGGGTATGAGTGCCTCCACCCACGCACACTACGCTTCTCCTGCTGTTCGCTATGGAGACCGGCGAGGATCGGCAACGGAGTGGCGTTATTTATAGATCCTAACGCCCGAAAAAAGCAATCCCTTCTCCCCTTTCTTTCTTTTTATATTGCTTTTTCCGTGTTAATATATATATATATATATCCTCCATTGTTATTTTTTCTAAATGATACCTTTGTTTTGAATAATGCTCAAAATATGTTGTCCCAACCTCAAGTTACTATTGTTGACTTTGTCCTTATCATCAGTTGGTCCAAATAGATATTATAATACTTTGATCATCATAATAAAAATATTATAAAATTATATTTAAAAATATTATACATAATATTAGTGAACTTATAATCTTAATTAAATTAATTTCAAATCTAAAAAATTAATATTTTGATGTTCTACCAGCAATTTCAATCAAAGAAATACAGCATGATATATCTATAATATTTTTAAAATAATTTTATCATATTTTAAACACTTTTATTATTGGAAAACATTATCAATCAAAATACACTAGAAACCATTTGATATATCATACTATAATTTAAATAAATAAACCAACATCATCCAAATAGAGATCAAAAATTATTTTATTATGATATTTTAGTTAGCACAACAAAAATATTATAAAATTTTATTTAAAATATTATAAATAATTTAAATAAACATCTAATCTCTTTTTAAATAACAATTAAATAGGCATAATATAATATTAATTATAATATTTTTAAATGTATTTTTAATGCCTTAACAAAAACACTATAATACTATTATCCATTCACTTGGAACGATGTACTCCATGAATCGATCCATAACGTGCTTGATGAGAGATATTTTCAATATTATTGGAGGACACATTTTGAAAAAAAAAATAAAGAAAAATTGTTCATGTAAATCGTCATATATATATATATATATATATGATTTCTATTTAATCTTTTTTCCTTCCCATTTTACTGCATACTTCAAAACGTTACGACCCATCTCCTCCCACTAGGACCCACCGCTAACAAGTGGGACCAATCGAGGTTGAGTTGGAGTGTAAGAAAATTTGAGTCTCAAATAAATAAAAATAAAAAAAGCTTCTTTTGGCCATTTTGCTTCTCACTCAAAAATCCTACATCAACCGGTTCTTACCCGGGGTAGCTCACTGGGACCCATCGGTAACAAGCAAAGGAAGACGAAAAGGGTTTCTGAATATGAGTGCAAAAATAAAAAATAACAAAACCCCTTTTCTTCTGTACACTCGAAAGCGCTCGACCCGTTCCTACCCCAAGTAGTTCATTGGGCCCCATCAGTAACAAGTACGACCAATCGAGGTAATGAGTTGAACAATAATCCTTTTCTTTCTCGCCTTGCGACCCATTCGTACCCGTAGTAGTAGTAGCTTTTCGGGACCCACCATCAACAAGCCAAGCCCGGCTGATCGAGGTAGAGTCGGAGAAGGAAGTTGTTGATGTGGAGATTAGCACATTAATTCGGTAGGTAAACATATAATGGATGATGATTATTACATTAATCTTATGAACGTTGAATGGTGATTAAATTAGATAATCCACTTCATCACGTATCAATCGTGGAACTCAAACGAGTGTTGGCCTCTTCCCTTTGTTCTCCTACGGTCGTCGTCGGCCACTTACTATTACGCCATGGGCGGCTTTATCACGTCATCCGGTTGCTTCGGGTCAAAAGCAATGGCAGAGTCATATCGATACATGGCTCAAAACGATTTGATCGCTGACCAGACCACGAGACACATCGCAAGGAGTTTTACTCTTCTCTCATACAGTTGGATTACTGCACATCCATGGCCTCCGAGGGCCTACCAGTCATCTGCCAAACGATGGAAGAAAGCCACATGCCATGCTATCTGTGACAAGAACATGTCCACTCTTGTTCTTTTTCCCTGGGAGTCACATGCCATGCTATCTGTGACACCGTCTTCTCCACATTCCGATGAGATGGTAGGTTCTCTTTAACGTTTTCTGTTGATTGTCCTCTTCCGGATTAAAGAAGAAGTCGAGTCACATAGTAAGAGATTGGTTGCAGTCTTCTTCAAGTTCTCGAAACCTAGCTTATCATGGCCTACATCAGGAGTGGAGCCGTGGAGGGTGGAAGGAACCCGCGACTGGAAAGCCGAGGAATGATGATTTCTTCCATTGCAAGGAAAGAATGCGATGTTCTTCTTCTGTGCTGGGATTAATTAGTATTGCACCGGTCTACCGTATGCAGATGGCAAGACTGACACTTGCTGTTTGGATTTGGTGTGGCCGATGTGTCTTCTCCAGCATATAAACAGGTTCAAAAGAGAGCAATCATGCACGGCAATACGTAAATTACATGATCTGATCGACATATTGGAGTTTATGGATGAAAAGGAGATTCTTGATGACGAAAAAAATAATGGAAATGAAATGATATCAGCTATCGCTCTCATTCTTTCTCGGCGATGCTTTCTCTTCCAAAGTTCATCCGATGCAAACAGAACTCCGATGAAGAACAGTTCTGCTATGCACTGGTGCTGCAGCATCTGACCATGCATCTCGCACTATGCTAACATGGTGGAACAGGAAGAGCTCATGCATCTCACACCGCTTTGCCACGTCCTGCTGCATGCAATGCACGCGATTTATGCTTGCTCTCGGATACTACGTGTTTGATTAGCACATGGAATCATGCTGTTCTCTCTCTCTCTCTCTCTCTCTCTCTCTCTCTCTCTCTGTGATGAGGTTTCAGATTATATCGGAAAGAAGATCCGTGAACTGAGACGAAGAAGAAGGCATTCTCTCAAATCCAAACAAAGAGTCATCGACGTCGCGCTCAAGCTTCCATTAAAGTAGTGTTTGGATTCTGGATAGAGTCTATCAGTTTTTATAGCTGTCTGCTTTGCATAAACAAATGCTCGGCTTTAGGTAGGTAAGAACAGTAAGTCAAAAAGCTCTCTCCATTACATCCTACGAGTGTTGAAGATTAAACAACTGCACACTTTAGACATGGCCATCTTTGAAGGTAGTAGAGAGAGACTTTAGGTTAAAAGGGTTGAGCACTACGATCCACGAACATTGTCAACCTAGAATCTCTTTAATTGGAGTACCATCTACTGACACCCAGACCCAATTTGGTATCTAACATCCTAAAGTTAAACCTACTGATATGTACAGCTTCTCAAGTCAAATTTGGATGGGAGTTATATTAGAGTCTAAGATTGAAAGGTTTGACGATAGGAGTTCATCGATGGCACGGCTCTTGAGACCAACAAAACATCATTCTTTTCGTGCGACAAGCATCGAGACATGCTTGCGTTTGTAAACACCTTTCCAACCTAAACAGTGTCTCTTGATGTTGGCGTACTAATCCTCCCCCTGTATTCCCATTTGACAAGAAGCAATGTTCGTTGTCATTTTGTCTGTGCTACGTGCCATCTCAAATCCATGGAATAAACATACTTATCAGCAAGAGCTGCAACCCTCATCGCTATTTAATTCGAGATACATTTGATTCGGACACGCGGAGTCGGATTGCTCGTACCGGTCTCCATCATGATCAAGCTTTGTCTTCTCCTCAAACGCCACGAGGTGTGATGCCAACACCTCCATGCCTTCGTTCTCTAGTAGCCAAAAAGTGATGGATTAGTTGTCTTAATCGATGCTTACGAAGGTCGATGATCCTAATCTCATTTGGTCAACACCGCGACAGGGATCACGGAACGGTCGACCATGGAGTCCTGCATGACCAATGATTGACGCCGATTTCGTGTTCGCTGGCATGGGTTCATGTTGGAGATCGGTTCCGCGCGCACATGGTAGAATGGGCCCCAGGCAACACGCGGCGGCAGCAGCGAATCCAACGCGCGGAGCTTTGTCGAGTGGGGTTTGGTGGCCGTGTCTTCGTCGGCTGCCTCGAACGAAACGGTCATAACGGTCGTTGCGATGGCTTTGGATCTCGTGTCCACCGGTGGCTTCGATTATTAGATATCACGGACTTGGGAGTTTGACATTATTGGGGTCTTAGCGCAGTAGGTGGGTCAAAAACAATTAACACCAAGCGGGCCGACCGCCGATTTGTCTCCTTGATTGGATATGGAGATGTCAGTGGCGCAATTTATTAACGAAGATTTTGGTCTTTGATTTTTGTTGTATGACGTTTATTTTATTGCTTTATGTACCTACAAATACAAATAAATATATATATCATGCTTTTACATATACATCCTTGTAATTTTGAAAAAATAGATAAATTAATCATTATATATTTTAATATCGTATATGCATATCCCTCATGATCCTTCACATGTGCTACTTATCATTAACATTGGTCTAAAAAGTTTCAACTTCAACAATGAAATATGAGTGATATGGATGCATACACACACACACACACACACAAAACATAGCCTCAATTCTTAAGTAGAAAATTCTCTAACATGTAATGCATATTATATATATGTATATTTTCCTGGTTGAGTTTAATGATTCGGAATTATCAAAGGGCATCAGTGAAGTTGTAATGGTTCATACATTAATTATGACAAACCAAGGCATGACTTACGATGGAGACAAGCTTTTGTTCTTATGAACCAAAACACGATAGACGCAAAAATATACAGAATAAAGATCGTTGGTCATGCAACCTAATTTTTAGTTGCTAAAGAATGCCAGCGAAAAATATTTTGTAATGAAATAATGATAACAATAATTGATAGACCACCCACCATTATTGTGGAGTGGTGTAAAAGATTACAAGAAAATTGTGCATGATTTTTGTTGACGAACTAATGCATCGTGGCTGATGAGTCAGCATGATCTGGTCCACGGGTCAATGTCGGGAGTCTTTGATCCGCTGAGCTGGTTACCAAGGTCGATCACGCCTTCAGGACGGGGTGCTAGCACCAGAATGTTGATTGACGTCTCTCGGTCGGGATGCTGGTTGGCGACTCTTGGTCGAGATGGTCGTAGCTCGGGGGTGGTCTCTCTCCTGCAAAGAAGACCCTCGTCGGGTGGTTTTCGACTTTGGCCCCTCAACGAGTAAGTCGGGGCTTGGTTGGTTTTGTTTGTTTTTTTGTCTCTCTCTTGACCAGATGCCGGCAAGGGGTTTTTATACTATTGTACGAGGGTCGACCGTACGCAGGTTTGGCATGGTAGCCGATCCTAAAGGGGCGAGATTGTACCTTTATGCGGTCGCCGTCCTGGGACGCGTGGAGTGACGCCAGACAACGTAGTCCCGAGTTTTTTGGGACGAGACGTACCGAGGAACGCCTTAGTATGGACTTTGGTTCAGCGCATGAGAGTGCTCCTTTTGCTGACTTGACGGTGGCATGACGTGGCGTTGATTGTGACATGGCCTGGACCCAAAATATACCTTACCAATTTTTATAACATTTATTATTACTATTATATCTCATGTCATTAGGAAAGAGTTATTGTAGTACCTCGTATACATTCATATTTTTGACTATTTGAAGTACATATTTTTTAAAGTTATCATTCTTAATATTTTATAAAATATTGATTATATATATATATATAAGCATTATTGTTTACGTTAAACATAGTGCAACAAACCAAAGTATGCTAGTGAATTTAAATATGAGATTAAGTTATAGAAATATGTATAGATGTGATGGTTAAATTTTAATCAACCTTAAATGAATTTAGATTTGAATAAATATAGTCATAATTAATATAAATAAGTTTTAGTTTTAAACATTATGTATATGGAGGGTCATAATCTATTTAGGCATAGAAAGAATAATAAAAAAATAAATGATAATATAAACAAAAAAAGGAGTGCTATACCAAATATTGAGATACATATAGATTGAAGAATGAGTTCACACCAACGATATCATCTTTATCAAACTAAATTATACTCAATTGAAATTAGTGTAATATTAAAATTATATTAGTAAAAATAAAAAATAAAATAAAATAAGACATAAGGGGATTCAACATTAGACCTCAAGATAATCTCTTAAGAACCCTTTATCTTATTTTTGTCTTATTCTTTTTACCAACATGATAACCCACTCTTTTTTCTTCTTTTTTAACTATCTTCTCAACTTTTCTCATGGAGGCCAAGAAACCCTAACTCTAACGAAGATTGAGATATATTACTCTCTAGCACACTCGATCATTAAGAAATATAATATTTCATTGATATCTTTATTTTTGAGTTCAATTGAGTAAGTATAAGTTTAATTTACTATAAATTAGTGGTCATATAAATTATTATATGCATAATGTATTTTAGAAAGTATGTTTCATCATGAGTTAGACATGAGCTAAATATAAATATATATATTTTATAAATATTAAAAATATATAAATTATAATAAAAATATATTTTATACACATATATGATGATGTACGATGTGAAAGTGCATAGATATATTATGACATGCAATGCACTTATATACTATGACATATAGTGTGAGTATATGTATGTATTATGACGTATGGTATAAGAGTACATATATATATATTATGATATACGATGTAAGAGTTCATTTATGTATTATGACATACGGTGTAGAGGTGTACATATATATTATAATGTACAAGATGGAAATACCCATATATACTATAATGACGTAAGGTATGAGAGTATACGTATATGTTAAGATATGAGGTATAGAAATTCATGAATCTACTATATTTCCTACATATGCATATAAGTATTTTGAGTTATTTTGATATAAAATTTTACCGCTTTATTTTGCATATGCTATTTTATAGAATTACGCTTACTAAAAAGATCATAAAATAAGATGTCTAATGTTAAATATCTTATGTAAATGATTTTAAAATTTTGTATGCATAACGTGGAGCATGTTTGTCTAAAGAAAGTAATAAAAGCTTACACTAATTGAGTGATTATTCATTGTAGATCTTATTTTAAGGTAAGGATACTAGCACATCACCGAAATGATTATAAAGGAAAGTGAGCTTATGCAAGCCTATGTCATCGTAAATATAGATAGATGATGATATATGGACATTTTATATGTATAAATTTTGGAGATATTATGTTTGTGTTTTCATATGATTAGATATTATAATTATGTATAAGTGGTACAAACAAAATCTTATCATTTTATTTACTAAATTATCATATTTTAATTTTAATATTGCATGCTTTTCATTACACTTTTATGGATGACACTAATAAAAATAAAAATATAGTATTCTATTCTAATCATACATATACGATGGGTGCAACTAGAAATAGAATATTATAGTTGTGATGTTTGAATCGAACGTAGGATTAAGGTGGTTCCAAAACAAAGATAGGCTTGTCATTAAACTATCGTTATTGGTCCCATAAATATTACAGATGATAAATACAGCCAAACGACTTTTCCTACAGTTGATTGGATGCATGAATATAAGTTTTTTAATATGAACAAATCGAGTCACCGATACACTTGTCGGTGAACTTAAAACATTTGTCATCCGTTGATGGAGGGAGCTCAACTTTTGTTGTTTTTCGGGTCTCAAAACATTCAAATATTTTAAAAAATGGAGAGGAAATAAAAGAATAAATCAAGCACTTAATGATAATTTACGCACAATATTGTCCATATAATGATAACAGTTAAGATCTCCTGTGATAACAATCGGGAGATCTTAACTGTTATCATGCTCCTTTTAAGACGGTGTTTCTATCAAGAACGTGGACCGATGTGATGAAACAGAGTTGAGATCGTTATCACGGGAGATCTTAACTGTTATCGTATACATAATTTAATCAAGCTACAATATTCTTTTTGTTTCTTCACACTGCAATTGCTGGGGTTTCGGTATTGAAGACATCATGGAGATGGAGCTGCAATACCAGTACAGAATTCATAGATTCTCCTCTCGGAGCCTGTGAAAGCTGACATTAGATCACCCTACAAGTCGTCACCGAGGCAGCACGGCACATGCCTCGGATGTCAGGGAGCCATCTGCTGCGTAGCTTTATGATTGAATTGGTACATCATCACATGCAATTCCATCGATTCACAGAAAGCATGATGCATCACGTCGATCGACAATTTTCTCGTCGTCACCATGGTGCTGCTACTATGCATGCCGTCAACGTACGGGCGTGTCTCGTGATTCACATGCGTAACCTCTGTTCATGCTCGCCAAGGCTGCCCACCGGAATACACACTGTACTCATCAGTGGTGAGAAGGATATGACCATACGTAGTACTTCATTAATGTATGGATTCAGAGAGAGAGAGAGAGAGAGATACTGTGGTGATGGCAGTGCGTTAAGATGGAAAATTCGACGATGTTAATTGCATGATGAGGTGGGCGGTGTTGTGTTTTCGTTTTCCATATGTTGAGGCATGTGTTATCTAACATTTTCTGCAGCTACATGCACTATCTTCTTCGAACAAGGGACGGCGCATCCATGCACAGTGTAGGCTGCGAATACAAACCTCGCGGTGTCCTCCTCTGTCAACGTTAGCGATGGGTGAAGTGGCGTCACGTTGCTGCAGCTATATATGATCGATTGGAAGTGTCTTCCTACATGCAGAGCCCATCATGGCGGCAGAAACAGTTCCGACCGGTGGATTATGTGGGAGCATGTCCACGTGAAATATACGCTGGCAAGGTGAAGCCCACATGGGTGAGATGTGGGCGACACGTGGGACGCAGCCGACCCCGGCTCGCCTCCTCCGCGGACAGATCGAGTAAAATGTGGGAAGAATGTCAACGAGCTAAGCCGAAAACTTTGATGATAGTTTTCTTGGAACAATTGTTTCCCTCCACCGTAAGTATCGATCAGGTGGATTGCTCATCAAGGACACATGCTTGCAATCCGTAAGATCGATGGTTTTCGATCAGGATCCTGATTATGGTATTGTTATGCAGAATAAAAATTAAAATTAAATAACAATATATCAAATATAAGATACGTATCTTTCGATGCTAAATTCTGATCTATATACTCATCGTTGTCGGATTTAGAATCTGTAATGATGTCTATTGTAAGAGAAACTTAACTCGTCTCTTCTCTTTTTTTTTTATTCTTACACAAGACGTAATTTTTTAGGAATAAAGAAAAGATAAGATAAGATATGTAATTTTCAATGTAAAATTATTTTTTCATTAGTAATTAGAAGAGTCATTCCCATCAAAATTATCTTTAACAAATCATAATAAATATTTCTTACAAATAATCATAATCAAAATCTAATCATATTTATAATATATCTTATATAATTAGATAGAACCACATAATCTAACATTCTTCCACTTGGCTCATTAATTAATAAGATATAAAAATTAAAATAAATAAAATAAAAAAACTATTTAAAATGTAGTCCAAAATGACCCCCATGATTTATCTTGTGAAGACAATCCTATTATACACATCCAACCACGTATATAAATGTTAACAGGATAACAAAACTAAATAACCTTAATTATATAAATAAAAATATTAATTATAATATATACTTAAACATGCATCACCATATCTTTTATGGATTGTTCATAAACCCAATAATAAAAATACGTTCTCTCAAATATTTTAGGTTGTAAGATATTAGTAAATTAATCAATAATCAATACAGTCGAACTCAATTTCTTAATTGATATTAATTATTTTCACTCATTTATTGAACCAATCAAGTACTTTAGAATTTTTTTTATTTTTGAGAGGAAAAAAATCCTTTTAAAAACCCCTAATTCTCACGGTGTTGTCGCTGCCACTGCATTCTACTATGCCCATGCGCGTATCTCTTATTAGCTGTGCATCGATCGTCTATCGTATACTCGTCGGTCGTGGTGCTGCGACTGTTCTCAGGCAGTTGACCGTAAAGTCATAGTTGTCGCATCGTGCTCACGTGCAATTATGCATCACTATACTGTGCTATGCCAATGTGTGGTGGTTATGTGCCGATTAGCGACCACACTCTCGTCGTAACGCTCGATGATGTTTACGAGTCTTTCATGCAACTGTTGGGTACCGTGGCTTTTGGCATCTAGTCAACGCTAGCCATGAGCAGTAAATGTTATAGCAACATTGCTGTAACCATCGTAGGCAGTGATGGTTGTGACATTCGTCATAGTCATGGCACTACTGTAGTAACATTGTCACCGTCGCTAATACCCATTGTAAGCATAAAAACTATGATTATACTACTGTTATGCTAAAAATTAAAATCAAATATACGATACGTACCTTTTCATATTATTCAAAAAATATTTATCTAATCTGTAGATGCACCATTGTCAGATCTCTAGACTCACTTTTTCTGTCTATACTTTATAGGACTCCTAGGAACGTTGTATTATCAACAAATGAGAGATAATAGAAGATTTATAATCTCTTAATGATATATTGTTTTCTCCCGAAGAGATTCTATCATTTTATAGGTAAGAGCATAGGGTTTAGGATAATTAATTAGGAAAGTTCCTCCATCAAAATCATATCTAAAGGAATCTTATTATAATTAAATTTTATTTTTTTATTAATTATTAATTATAATTAAAATTTAATCATATCTGTAATCTAATAAAAATTACTGCTCGTAGGTTAGATTACACGTGCTACATGAAGCCCATCATAAATGGGTTGATAAATAGGTAGAATGATCGATTGATCCACCGCCAATCACGGCTTCAAATTTTAAATCGGCAGGAAATGTGAATCTGACAGCTTAGAAAATGGAAAAAAGAATAAAAAAGAAAGAAGATGACATCAAACTTTTACGCAAGGCAAAGAAATACTTGAAAATGTACCAAAGCACATGCATTTTGAGACTTTAGGATTCTTTCTTCATCTCTCCTCTCTCCTATACGCCAAGCATTGCTTTCAATCCTTTTCGAATGGAAGATGCAGAAGCATGTGGTTAATAGAGCGATCAAGAAACCCGGTGATCTCTATACATTATGTGATCTTCCACTTATCTCTATACATTTCTATAAAAGTTCTATCGGCGAGACGAGACTGATGAAAATAATAGAAGATAAGAATAATTATTAAAGAAACTTTATTGAAGAAGTGAAAAAACTTAAATACATTAACATGTCTCTCTCCTATTTATACAGATTAGAGGAAGAATCTTTCTCAAAATTTTCTCATATAATTTGAGAAATCTTATCTTCCATCTGAGACCACTAATCATAAACATCGCTCCTAATCATCCATCCAAATGTGGAATCAGTCACTTTCCACTAACATAACCACCGCTCGTCCAAACTGTATAAACTCATATTAATAATAATAATATATCTATCTAATAATTCTATAAACAATTCTAACCTTATCCATAGCTATATATTTTTAATATTTAATTATATATCAAAAGTGAATTAAGAGCAAATTTAATTTATATATTATTATTAATTTTAACCTAAATATTTTGACCAATGGTTTGAATTAAACGAAATTACAAACCCATTAGAATGAATCACGATTAGATCGTAACACTTAAACCCAATTTAAGTCGATCAAATATTACATCATCAGTTCGCTATGTATCTGTTTCTATTTGAGCCAAAATCTAATTTAAATATCTATCATTTTTTCTATCAAATTCATCTAAATTCGACTCAAATAGGTTGTTGGATAGACTCGAATCTCCTAACGAATCCAAAATACAGTCGCGCTCTCTCCGGCCATTAACGAGTGCCAAGCCTTATCTTGTCTTGTAAGAAACAAGCTACTGGTGTAACCCTATCATCATCATCATCATCATCATCTCACTTTTTGTGACTCTTTTGATGCTGCCTTTTGGTACTACAAAATGTCGATGTCGATATGGTCTACTTTATGAACACCATCATTACCGTGTTCTGAGAGCAATTCAAAGGAATTGTTGCCGCCAATTCTTCATGGTGTTGCACGAGCACAAGCTTGAACAGTAGTGACGAGGGTTTTGGTGGTTGGGAGATGGCACTGCAGCCACGAGACATGATCGCATTCACATCCCACCCACTGGTTTGTCGATGGTGAACGAAGACATGGGTGCTGCTCCATAATGGAGGGTGAGGTCAAGGACATGGAGAGGTTGTGGGGGTACCCAATGGTCGCAAGTTGCACCCTTGCCGACAACCAACCCTAGAAGAGAAATGACAGCTGACTTTGGAGCCAAATCTAGTGTTTCTTCCACAGGCGGAAGGAAGGGGCAACCCTTCCCCTTCCAACCTGGCTTCCATTCCATGTCTTTGGCTTCATCTTGCTTCCTGCTCTCTCTCTCTCTCTCTCTCGATCTGAGAACAGTCCTCTGCCTCTGCAAGCACCTGCTGATCTCAAAGCACACAAGGTAGGAGAAGACGAGGATTGGCAACATATTACCAAAGCATGTTGTGTGAACCAAATAGTCAAAAGTGTGTTGCAGATGAGAAAGCATTCAGCATGTATCAGCACAGCAGAAGCAAAACAATATCTGAGAACACCTTGTGAAAGAGGCCCTCTGCCTCTGCAAGCACCTGTTGCTAAGCACACGCGGTCAGTAGGAGAAGACAAGGATCAACAACATAACATCAAGGCGTGTGCCAAAACCGAACGCAACAAAGAGGTATTGATGAAGAGAGTAAAGAAGTTGGCACATACCGAAATGAGAAAGAATTCTTTTATTTCACAGATATGGCAGCAGCATGTATCAGCATGGCAGAAGCACAACAACATCAATGACATCCCGTCTTTTCCCTCCCTTTTATCGACTACCACCTCCGTGGCTTCCGATGCTTTTCTCTATATGACTTATATACATGAAATAAATCTTAAACAGCCTCCACAGACACCAATTGATACTACAAACATGCGTCTAGAGAAGACGAGATTGATTTCTCGGTAGATAAGAACATCCTAGCCTAACCAGAAAAGGAAATGATAATGGAAATGATGATCCTGGAACTCCGCAAATGGAGGGATCAAACAAAGCAAAAGTAAAAGGGGAATGATGCTTCAGCTCGATTGCTGGATCAAATGGGAGTTGAATTTTGAATCATCGAAGAAAGGTGGGGGCTCGCCCTAGGACAAATCAAAAGAATCACTTTATTCATCTTAAAGACCGTAGTGCCTCACCGAGTACTCTAACACCTGCTGGCTCGGACAGATCATCTCCTTCACTCTTGTCCCGTTCTTGTAGATCTTAAACGTCGGGACTATCCTCACATTCTCTGCCTTTGCAACATCAGGGCTCCGGTTGATATCCACCTTTCGGTACAAGCACAAAACAAAAGTTAAATGCTTAGAAATAAAAATGAAATCAAGCGACAAAAAAGCATGGATGATACAAAGATGGGCAAACTGTGATGCAGGGCTAACAATATTACCCTGAGAAAATTTGCAGATGGGTACCGATTACAGAGTGCATCAACAGATGGGGTTATCTCAGTGCATTGTGGGTTCGAAGCAACCATGAAGTAGACAACAGAAGCTCCTGAAATGGAACAAATTTACTCTCTCATTGGATGTATGAAATGACTGAAAGATAGAAACGTCAGCTGCATGAAACTAAGAAAAATGTCCCATCATCATTTAACTTTGTTAAAACAAAAAGAAAAAGGAAAATAAAGCCAGCATCGTCTTCCTAGACAGTAAGTGCATCATACTGCTAGTAACAGTATGAAATGAAGAGTCATGTCCTACCGGTGATCTGAAGATCACAAGTGTCCCACCACTAAACTCTAGAACCGGCTTGGAGAAGAGTAATGATGAAGTTTTAGAATGAAGTCCATAACAGAGTAGGAATACTTAATCACTCGAAGATGCTAACTGACCGGGAAAAGATATTGCTGCTCGGAATTGTTCTACACCAGTGACCTCCTCAACCTCTCCACCAAACTTCAGATTGGAGACATCTTCACCACGACATGTTTTCAATGCAACCTGAGCATGGAATAAGGCTTCGGCCACCTCAGTGTCCCGCGGAAGCTCCTTCCTCAGGACTTCATAATCTCGGACACATTCAGCCCAGCACTCAAGCTGATTACAATGTGACAAAAAAGGGTTAAAACAAAATAATTCTTGATCTCTCGGTGTCAGAGAAAATGAATCACGTGATACAACCTTGCCATAGGAATCAGCTCGTCTGAGAAGAGCCTTTGTGTAATTGGGTCGGATTCTAAGAGCTTCACTGCAGTCATCAACAGATTTCTGCCACTGCCCAAGCTTAGAACGGCAAGCTGCTCTGTTGCATAGAAGGACCGAATTTGATGTATTGTACCTGAGTCCTTCCCCATAAGCTGCACAGGCCTCTGCGAAATTCCCCAACTTAAAGAGCTCATTTCCTTGAGCTCGAGCCCTTGCCACTGACCTCACATTGCTCATGACCATTGTCACTTCTACATTCCTAGCATCCACCTTCCTGGCCTTTTCAGCTGCCGTGACTGCATTATCGAACCTGTAAGAGTTCCATTTCATGTCTCATCACCCAAGAATTGTTTCTATGCTATTCTGCAGAACTCCAAAGGTATCAGCTTACCTCCCCATTGCCATATCAACTTGCGCTCTAACAATGTAGAAATAGGAAGAGGAAAGCATACCAAAGATCTTGGTAGCTGAGGAGAAAGGGAGTGAGTCCTTGAATTCAGATGATCTTGAAAGAACTGAATCAGCCTCATCAGGATGTTGGAGGTGCAGAAGAGCTTCCGCCCTCGATGCAATTAGCTGCGAGACACCAAACTGGAAGTTAATTACATATTTAAATTTCACCAAGAAAACCAAAATTGAATCTTCAGGATTTACCGGCGGAGAAGAGTCTGCTCCTGCAGCAATTGCTGCATCAGCTTCTCTTAATGCACTCTTCCAGTCTCCTATCTTCCGGGCATCTCCGCATTTTACCAAATGTCTCTCCACCGCTTGAGTCTTCTGCAACTCAACAGGGTCAGGCGGCTGCCCAGTTAAAAGGAGATGCTTCCTCGCATCCTCAACTAGCCCTAACCTGTGAAAAGAAATGGATTAGACAATGCAATGCATTGAAGCAAAAAAACTATGATAATTGCATTGACTGCAATAGATTCTCCAGCAGAAAATCACAAAGCAACATAAAAAATAATCCAGTCTGTGTTGGCCAAAATATTGGATTTACCCAATTAGAAGAGGAGCAAATATTTCCACCTATAACAAATGCCACCAGAATCTGTGCTCAGAGTTCATTCAAATTGAAGCTTTTCAATCAAACTCATGATTTCTACATAAGCATGGAACCTCCAAGAAAACACATGATCCAACAAAAACTAAATACACATCAAACAGGCTAGATCAATCGAGCATAAGCATCAAAGCTTTTGACAAAAGAACAACTAAAAACATGAACATGATTCCAGTATTATATGGCGAGCAAACAAAGAACACAAAAACAGATCAGTCATCAAGGTGGAAGCTTTGGAGCAAATGACAACCAAAAGAACAAAGAAATGATCAAAACCAGTGAAGAGAATGCATCCCTTGCACTGCACATGTATTGTGGGAGACGAACCAGCACCTACACGTCCTCCGGTATGAACTAAGAACAAGCGAGTGAACCAGAACAGATCTTTGGTAGTATTGGTCTTACCTTAGATTTAGACATGCCAGCCGATGGTGCGCCCGCCCGTTCGCGGGATCCAACCGGACGGCCTCCTCGCACTCTCTCACCGCCTCCTGCAACCTGCCGAGCCCCATCAGTGCCGCCGCACGATTACTCCGGCATGGAGCATTCTCCGGGCACATGGCCACCGCCCGATCGTAGAACGCCAGCGCCTCCCCGTATTGTCCCCTCTTGTAGTGCTCGTTCCCTGCCCTCGTCACTTCCTGCGGATCCATTCTCCCGGTCGCCCTCCTTGTGGTCGAATCCACCGAATTCCCCATGCCGGCACCACCACTGGGTCTGGCCGCTCCGCCACCGCTCATACCACCCCGCATTATACTGCCATGGCCGTAGTTCCCGGTGCCCGACCCGAGCACATCGCTTCTCGGAGTCGTCCTGGGCATCATCCCGGTCTTTCCGATCTTTCCCGAGGGGTAGATGTTCCCGGTAGGTAGCACATTGGTGTTGGGAGAGCTCGCGGTGCAGATACTACCGCCGCATCCGCCTCCGACGGAGAAGATTAGTGGCCCGGAGTCAGATTGGTGTTGGCTGATCTCGCCGGAGAGCTCCCCGTAGTGGCTCCGCCGCCCCGGGTCGGGAGCAGCGGGCCTCCGGGCGGCGGGGCCGGAAGGGGAGTGGGGCAGCGGGACGACCTTGCCGGAGGCGGAGCCGGAGGAGCTGGAGCTGCTGCTGCTGTTAGCGGGGCAGGGGCGAAGGG
This sequence comes from Musa acuminata AAA Group, assembly GCF_036884655.1. Lineage (NCBI taxonomy): Eukaryota > Viridiplantae > Streptophyta > Magnoliopsida > Zingiberales > Musaceae > Musa > Musa acuminata. The sequence continues at coordinate 40,470,947 of NC_088355.1, read as the reverse complement.
GGGAAACAGGGGATCCGAGGTCAGGGAAGTCGGGCTTGTTCTCCTCCATGCGGAGGGCCGCTTGAAACCGGGCGGCGACCGGCTCGACCTGCCCGGGCGCAGCCAAGCCCGAGCCTGCCTTCTGGTCCGGTCGGCTCGTCTCGCCGGCACGTGACATCAAAAGCCTCGCAACCACCACTTCGGATCTCCTCTTTCACCACCCACCCTCTGTCTCTCTTACGGATTAATGCCGTTAGCTTTGACAACCGTAATGGCCACAGCCGACGGACAGAAGGCTACAACAACACAACACAACCCAAAAGGCCTCAAAGACGTACTCCTTAAAAGAAGAAGGGGTGTGTGTGTGCGTGAGTGAGTGAGAGAGAGAGAGAAGAGCTGAAAGATCTCGTGATTTGGTAACACGGAGAAAAGAGAGGAATGGATATGCCCATCTCGGTAGATTTGGAGACGGAGGAAGAGAGAAGTGGGAGAAGGGAACGAAAAAGAAAGGAAGCAGTGAGAGAGAGAGAGAGAGAGAAACAAATAGAAAATGGGGAGAGGAAACTTTTCTGTCGTTTCCACGCTCTCTATTGTTTGCCCCTTCTCCTCGGTCCTCACGGTGACGCAATCTCTCGCTCTCTCTCTCTGTCTCTCTCTCCCCTTCTCCCTCGGACTGATGTTTCTCACCCTACATCACGCTAATGCCAATTGACTTCTTGTAGGAGATTGAGATTACGTGTTAATTCGTCCCCCTCTTCCGTGGTTCGCAGTTCGCGAGGCGGCGCATTGTGGATCCTGGCCGGGGGATTCCCGGAATCTTTGACGGAGAAGGGAGGGGGGGGGGGTTGGATTTGGGCGAGCGAGGGGAAGGAGAGGAAGGGTGTTTTGGGTAATTCGGTCAGGCGGACCCCCCCGGACAATGGGCAGGTGGCCACGTGCGGTGCTTCGATCGCCAGCTGGGCCATTCGGGGAACCCCAAGCGCCGCGTCGCCCTGCACCAAAGGACTTGACGGCGTTAGCGCCGCCGTAGGTGGTGATCCGACGGAGTAGATCTGGTGAACCCCCGGTGTGGAGTCGCGATTGGGTCTTCGATGCGTGCACCGGCTTGAGACCTCCTCACCTTCCTATTTATGATCAAAATTGGAAGCCAAGAACAGATAGGATCAAATTGATTTTGCATACAATGAAACAAAAGATCACACAGGAATAGCTTAATGCTATTCCAAGCTAATTGGTTGTAATAGTGAAAGAAAACCACCCAAGAGAGTTTATTTTAGAGACAGTAGGAATACAATAATAAATAATATATTATCTAATGCATATAAAATGTACTCACACTATATAAGATGTGTTCACATTAATAGCATATCTTAATTACATAATAATTAGCAACACAATATCATCTTGATGGATTAATTAAGAGATCCTTCATTTATTTTATTTTATTTTTCAAATGTATTATCATTTTCAACACTCTCTCTTAAATTAAAGCATAAATGTTGAAGAGTAGAATGAAAATTATAAGGACATTTAATCCTTAGTTAAAGAGTAGGGGAACCAAAGATTGATAAACCCTCCGAATTACTGTATCTTTTGAGGTTCATGAGCTTGAAAATATAAAATCGTGCAGGCATGTCTAAGAAGATAATTTCTTATGAGCCTAGCATAACGTTCAAATGTTGATTTATTAAAATGATGCTAGAAGGAGGGTTATGAGTCATTGATCTCCTAAGTCATCCTTATCTTTAGAGATGATTTTTGGGACTCACGAGTTTTAAAAGGGTAAAATCGAACTAGCATACTCAAAATGAATAATTCCTCGTGAGCTTACGAGATCATACCAATGACAATCAAATATTGATTTATCAGTAAAAGTATCTATTTATGTGATTTACGAGTAAAAATATACTTATGTATTCTCAAAAAATATATTTGAAAAGTAAACAAAATAAAAAAATAAAGACAATTTTCATGAAAAAAATTCAAAATTTTTTTAGGATATCATAATAAATTAATTCAAATAGTTCAACTGAGAATTATATATATATATATATATATATATATATATATATATATATGTATATGTATGTATGCATGTATGTATGTATGTATGTATGTATGTATGTATGTATGTATGTATAGATAGATGTAAAATACTTGATAATATGTTGTCTAATGCATAATATTCAATATTAAGATGCTATAAAAGATATGCTCCTAACAATAGAAATTCTCAATAAATTAATATTTGGTAGGGGAATATTGTCTTGATCTTAAGGCAAGGATTAGGTACATGTACTAAGAGAAGGATAATTAATTAGCTCCCAGTGGAAGAATCAATAGAGAATTTGTTCTGTTTTCTCAACCTTAAACCAATTCACTCTTCCTTTATCTATCCTTAATGGTCATTTATTTCACCATACTCCTAATTTGTTCCATGACAAGGCTTACAGGTGGACAAGCAATCATTAAAGATATATTAAATATAAATAAACTGAATAATCAAATACCAAGCAATCAATCATCATAAAGAAGAGAAAATATTTTGTAGAATCTATTTGTTTTATAGGTAAATATTTTCTAATATTAGTGCATTAGAAATGACGATAGGAAATCAAACAAGTCTAATTATGTGCCTAATTAAGCACTTGCAATACATATTTCTGAGGTCAAGTCGAGTCAACCAACCTGCTTGCATAAATTCTACCAGTCTTTCTTGGGCTTCATACTATATCTTCTACGGCAGATCGATGCTTCCCTCATCGGTGACTCGATCGAGACAAACCTCTGCTCTTTGAATATAACAGTCTCGAGTACTACAGGCATTAATGTGCGTGCATTGGCAGTGGATGTCATCCACTGAACTCGCTCATGGTTTGGTATGTGCTCTGCACAAGCGACGCCGATGGCGGTATCTCCTCCCTCCGCACACAGGTTTGGGCGTTCGTCCCGTTGACCTGGTCAACCGTGCCGGCCTTTTAATACTCTAATCACACGCATAAGCTCGTGCGTTTGCAAGAGACATGTCTGTGGAGCTCCCACTTGATCTAACCAGCGAGATGTGGGAGCCTAGAAAGGAGGAGGAGGAAAAGATTTGAAGCCTGGAGCTCATCTGGGAGCCGCAAGTGGTCCTCGACACCTCTGAGTTGGAGGGACGCAATGAACTGAAAGCTTGCTGTAGATTCCCTGACATGGATGAATGATGAAAGGGAGGCAGAGAGAGGTTTGGCGTGGCGTCGGTGTTTATTATACGAGGGTTTTAGCGGCAGCAGCAGCAGCAGCACAGGGCGGCCAGTCGAATGATGCTGCTTACGAGGACAGCATCCCTGTTTGTTAGCAAAGAGCATCGTATCTTCTGGGGAAGGTTCACTGCGCTGAGCTCAAAGCTCCATCGGCGGTGGGCGGGAGTTGGTGTTGGCAAGCTCGATTCGTCATTGTTTTACCGCTAACACACTCCATTGTGTTCTGCATCCGCATGGGGGCTTCAGATTTGCTAAGCAGGTGCAGATCGGTGGTGTTTCAATGTCTTCTATGACAAAGAATTAAGTGGGCAATAACTTCCAAGCTTTTGGAGCTCCCAACATCCATGGCGACCACACATAAAGCGCCAAGCAAGTGATTACTGCCAGTCTAAAGCTGATGTACTTGGCCTGCAGATCACATGGCTAAAGCATTGTTTACAGTTTGACGTGTTCCTCTGAGCCTCCTTTCGCCTTTGGTACATCCAAATTAACTCTTTGAGCAAGCTTTTGGGCCTCTTTTTCGAGGGGGACGAGATGACCACATTGGTGCGTGACCTGTGAAGGACTCGGATTTGATGGTCTTCAGGTCGAATGAAGTCCCTCTTTTACCTCGTTTGTTGGTACACACTACCAGTGAAAGCTTATGGAGGGCAGGCAAGTTCGGTTTTCGTCTTCTTCTCTTTGATCCGTTCGCTGTCATTGCTTGCGTCAACGTCCGTGCCAGTAGCTATCTACGAATCTTTCTCTCCGGGAAAAGGTTTCGAGATCAGAGGTCATGGCCGTGCTGCCGTGACTCCACACCTGTTCCACAAACACCGACATGGTTAAAGAAAGGAGAGATGCAAACAATGTTGATTCCGTGGGTCAATTCTACGCCAACTATTATCCATTGTCCGGTGGCACCAGAGACCCAATTCCATCAAATTCATCTACCCATCTCCCAAGAACGTCCTCCTCGTGGGCATGAAGACGAGCACAGTGCAAGAAGCAGAGAATCTCATGTTCAGTAAGGACGACAACAATGAACGATGACGGTGGCTGCTAGTGTTGGTGAACATGGATTTGGCTCTCACTTCACTGCCACTCCTCTCTGCTAGTCCCCGAGTAGAAAGATCCAAGTCATTCAGATCATCATGAGAAGAGAGGAGTCGTCGATCGCTTCAAGTCTTTAATGATGTCTATCATCGACCATCATGGTCATTCAAATCAGCATCTAAATTAGCTTATAGTGATCCGTCATCTAGAACATGTTCACTGAGTAGATTCAAGCTTCGCAAGTTCTGTTCCCTGACTGAATCTTCCACATTTTATTCCTATGCTAACTCATCTCAAGTGCTTTAATTTGTAATTCAACCTCCATAATAAGCATTCATTGATGTGTTGTACTCTGCAACGACAAAAGCTAGCCAAACACTTAAAAGAGTTAGATCAAGCTCTTGCAGTACACAACCACTGTTATTCAAAGTTGGAAACACAAATGTCAAACTACTTCACTACAACCACATACTAGGCGATCTCGAATCATAATTTCTCCATAAGCGTTGGAACTGCATATTTGGGAAGATTTTCCAAAGATTTAGCCTCAAACATCCGAGAGATGTTACGCATCGAAACTTCTTACATCTCAATTGCTTGTCTGTCGCAATTCCGGGCGGACAAAATCAGCATCAGGTGGAACTGAGATGTCAACAGTTGGCCTCAGTTGTGCACAAACCTCGATCGCACCGTGGACCGGATCAGATAAGAAGTTGCTGATGAGGTCCTGATTAAGGGGGCTCTCTTTGTCGACAGTAACAAAAGCCTGCTGCGTGAGGATGTAATCAAACCGTGGAGCCCATTTTCTGGATCCCAGACGTGCAGTCGTGGAACAGTTATCCACCATAAATGATACCCCGCGAGCATGCATAAAAGGGTTCAGTGAATCAACAGACTCTATGACACTCTCATTGATGATCTCAGAATAAGAGTGTCCCTTCTTCCTTAGGACCTCAATCTGCATAATGTTAATGCCAGAAAGGGTTTAAGCCACATGAACAAACTTCAAAAATATAAATATGCTCTTTAAACCAATAGGGTTTAAGCAACAAGAACTAATATTAAGAACAACAGAATATGTACCTGTGCCATCATCAGAGCCACATAAACTCCTGCAGTAAACGGATGCAAAGGACCCAAGTCGCCTTCAGGCCGAACAGCACGAACTTGCTCACCAACCTTCCACATACGTGTTTGATCGATTTTACCCATGGGGAAAGCGGGGAGACCATCCTTTTCCTGAAAGAGGAAATAATAATAATGTTTTTGTCATTTTTCTTCAGACAGGAAAGAGAAGAAAATCCAGTCTTTCTGGTACAAAACACATGCTTCATAAAAGCACCCAAAAAAAAAACACCAGCTTTTATACAATAGCTCTGATGGCATAAACCAACAGGCTTAAGAGCTTACATAAAAGCGCCGTCCAGCTAGTACGACGCTGCGAATTTCACTGCCACAGGCAACATCCTCATAGCACTCATACAATATGTCCATGCAAGGATAGTAGGATGCACTGTATGCAGCATTAAATTCTTTCTTCCCCTCTTCTGACAGAGCATTGTACACAGCAAGCATACCCTAAATTTTACAGAGCAGTTGAATGAGTAGGGCACCTTAGATCGAGCAACACAAAGCAAATACATTTACCTTTGTCGAAATGGTTTTTGATATTATTCCTGTGATACATTCTACAGTGTTTTTGTAAGCCAGTTCTTCGCTCATTCCATTCTCAGTGTATCTTCTAAATAATGCCTCCACAATTCCATGCACAGCACCAAGTAAAATACCTACATAAGAATCAACTAAAATTAGGTGACCTGCAGAAGTCTACTAGCAATCTAGCAGGTTGACAAACCAACCGCGCTCCCCAAAAATGTCACTCTTGTATTCCTGCTCCAGTGTAGTAGCAAAGGTGAAAGGGGAGCCTAAAGCAACTGACCACCCCAGAGCAACATCTGTAGCTCTGCCATCAACATCCTGTTGGGAAAGCAAAACGGTATCGTTAAGCATAACTTGTCAAGAAAAGAAAGAGATCCAAACATACATCTAGAGTTGTAAAGGCTTCATTAAGGTGTACTGCATGGAAAAACATCACAGGAGAATTAGGTATTAATTCTTAATAGGCCAAGGAGGTACCTGGTGTACAGCAAAACTAGAATTGATCCCTGCACCGTTGATCTCTTTCCCCTGGACATACAACCTTCTAACAGATGGGCCCATTCCCTTGGGGCATACAGCAATTACACTGATGTCTTTTGGAAAATCAAGACCAACGGACTGCAAGTGTCCAAGAAGAAAGCCATGGGAGAGGCCCAGGATGCTGTTTGGCTTCATGTGAGACAGTACTTTCTCATAGTTGTCAGCCTAGAGTATCAAGACACACAGCATTGGAGTTAACTTATGGTAATTAAAAAATATATCTTCCCAACTTGCTAACCTACAGAAGCTCAAAATTAATACTGCACTAAAAGAAATCACAACACTAAACAAAAATATATTAGCAATTTGGCCAACATTATGACCTAACTCAAATACTTAAGAACAACATGTAGAATAATGATTAAAACTTAAACCATAAGTTATCATTTCAGACTTAACCTACATGTTCGATAAATACTATTATATTAGGTATACTTGCAATTTCTTTACAAAAAATTATATATTGCCATGACCATTATGATAAGGTTTTCAAGCCGGACGAGATAAAAATCTGCGGAATCATGTCAAACCAGCACATAAAGACAATCCACATGACTGCGGATTCTGTATTCTCAGAAGCTAACCTGTGCGGCATCAGAAATCAACAACAGCAGAAGATCACTGCCTGAAATTGTTTCCCAGATATCACCCAAAGTCCCATTTTCTTCAGTGAATCCAACAGCACGTGCTTCATCAAAAGAACTAGAACCTTTTCTCAAACCAATCTGCAAATGTTCAAATCATAGCACTAAAAATTACATATACATAGAACATAAAAGAAAATCTGAAACGTAGCTTCAACATCTTAGTTCCCTTAGTTGATAAGAATGTGTAGTGCACAGAACAGAAGCAACTTGTACAACACGGGGGAAGCATATCACATCATAAACATATTAAGGGGAAAAACTTTAAATATACCGATAGATCAAATAAATCATGTAAAAGGGATTTAATAGAAAAACAAGCATCTAATATGCTAATCACAGTAACCTAGACAATATTAGAATTTCAATAAAGAGGCATAAAAAGACAGGCGCAAACAAAGGTTGCATCGAACTCAAAAGTAGATGTAGACAGGTCAGCAGAACTGATCATAAGAATGACTACAAGGGCAAACAATACAAACCATTTTCAGGCTAACATTAAGTTAAGCAGATATAGGTTCCTAAAATTAGAAAGAAAGAGTAAGATATCCACTAGATTTCTCACTTTTTCTTTTTGTTTGCAGGTCAAAGGTAAAATAAAAATGCCAAAAGTCCCTATTTATAACTGTCGCGGAGAAAAGGCATTGTAAAAAAAAAAAGGACCAAGTGCAGAACAATTTAAACCACTATGTTATTGATAATAAATTTCATGGTTCATCTTACCATCCGTACAAGCATACCGACCGACTATCGGTAGGGTACATACCGAACCATAGCAACATATTGACATATGGTATAGTGGGATATACCAATAGACTGGTATGTACTGCCCATACCAGTCCTCTATCAGACTAGTACATATCGCCCATACCGAACGAAACATCATGGAATGACGAACCTTGATAAATTTAGTGTTTCTGATAGATAGCTCTATCATCATCATAAAACATATTAGTTTGTGTAGACAGTTCATGTAGGTATTCAGAGCATATATAGGTCGGATCTTCCATAGTGATGATGCAAGATCTCACTTCAAAAAACAGTGACAAATAACAAAGAAATGAAACTTAAAAGCAGAATCACCTTTACTACAATGTCTGACTTTGTGGCAGCAAGTGAATCCCTCAAATTCTGTGCTTGGGCTGGACCCTACAAAAAAAAGACCTTGGTATTAGATATGCAAAGGTGGTCCATAGAAAAAAAACAGAACCATAAGGTGAATCTAATGAAATTTACAAATAACATGACCACCCAATTTCCTATAGATAAATTATAGAAGATTGTATGGCAACTTACACAACAAAGAAACTGACAACAGTTCATGAATTTGCTAAAACGTGATAGAACCTGCAGCATCCCTCGGACTTTCCAAGAATATATGAATAAATATGCCTCAGCACAAGATACAAAAGTAAAAAACTATTTTTTTCAATACAAGCCACCCTATGTATTTGAAAAAGAAGAAGCATAGAATCATGAGTAATATGCACATTAACATCTAGACACCATAAAACATTAAAATGCCATAATTTGTCTCCTTAAATGATCAGTGATAGTCATTCTCTATCATGTTGTACCTGTTTGCCTAAAACAAGTTTAAAAATAAAGCACGCTCGAGAAAGTCATATGCTTCTACCAATAAACCGTTAGATATTTGACCAATTATTATCTGATTTAACTCGATTTGTTTGATTCATTGCGAAACGATCAGAATATACCGATAGACTTGTTCCCAAGAAAAAAATTACAGTAACCACCTTCAGTCACCTTATAAATTAATGTGACATAATGCATGTTGCAAAGCCCCCAGTAAAACATACGAATTAGCAAACTCGAACAATAGCTCCCAGGCAACAAGCTTCAGTTTAAGGCGAAAGGTGCTATGCAACAGTCAAGTTTCGTCATTCTTTAACCAGTATTACCAGGAAGGAGGTGAAATTATTGTATCTGAATACAAGGAAATACAGAAAACAAAATCGTAATTTTGGCATCTATGGAAGAAAAAGTTATGCTAAAAAAGGGATATTTCACCTGAGACCCCCAGCCGATCACACCAATCTGCTTGATCCCCTTGAACGCATCCGGCAACAAGGGGAACAGATCTCTTCCACCTCTAACAATATACTGATAGCAAAACAAGGACCCAAAAACATAAACGAAAAGGAAGTCAAGAACACCATTCACGCACAGAAAGAAGAAGAATCTGAAGAAAATGGGGCGAGAAAACAAGAGGCAGAGCTGAAAGGAGGTGAAAGACCTCATCGTGGCCGGCAAGGGTGACCTTCTCCTTCTTGAACACCGAGGTCTCAAAGTCGAGGGAGGGGGCTGACCTGCCGATGGAAGGCACGGAAGATACCATCCGGGCCGCGAGGGCAGTGCCGCTTCCGGCCGCGGCGTCCATGTCGAGCCGAGGGAGGAGACGCCTCAGGCACTTGAAGGCCGATAAGGAAGATCCAAAACCTAGGGTTTTGGGCGCCGCCGGTTTCAGCGACTTGGAGAGGGGGACGGAAGCTGCAGAAGGGGTGAAGGCAGCCGCCGACATCAGTGAGGAGCAATGCGTAGGGCGTGAGAAGGACAGCACGAGATAAGCAACGCCACTGTTCACTTAATAATGCAGAGTTAGCACTTAGTTCGTACTTTAAGGACTCACTTTTGCAAATAGCTCCCTTATATTATCATTTTCTTAGGATGTTGTGACATCACAGCGTCGGTATTTTGCATTCGTACCCCTCCTCGTGTACTTGTTTCATCTATAAATGTGATACTATTCTAGTCGAGTATCCCCACCTACCCGCCTTCATATTGGCGGAAGGTGGGGCCGTTTAAATTCCACCGTGGGCCCAACACGGCTCCTGGAATGGGGTACGTCGGGGAAAAGGAACTCCACGCCCTGCCGCCTGACGTATACATCCCTCGGCGTCTCCTCCGGTCACCCTCCGTCCTCGTTCGTCAACAAAGACTCGAAAGGATGCCTGAACAAAGGAGTTTGTTCTCTTTGGCTACGAAGTAGTAGACCGAGAAGAGGAAGAACGAGTCCACGAGTTCTTTATCACCACATTGCATCTTCTTCCTAACCTTGTAGACCTACTCTTCTCCCTCATTCTAACATTTCGGCACATGCATGACGTGGAACCCAAAGCAGACGCCTCGAATGGAAGCTGGAAGTGGCTTCATCTCTCAGTCTCATCAGCACGCATTACGCCCGTAGCCAAGCTTTGTGGCGCAACATCTTTCACATATGGCCATGGTGGAGTTTGGGGCCACCTCAATGCCTTTGTGGCCGAGCGAGGACTTGAACAGCGGCCTCGGTTGAGGATTTATCCACTTGGTGAATGTGAGGCCGACGACGTGGACGCCATGTCGGGGGAGATTTAGATCACGCGAAGGTGGCTACAGATCGAATCTCTCCTTTCATGTTCTCGACCACGAAACAGAGAGCCGTGGCCACATACCGCACAAGGCATTGGCTGCAAGAGGTGGCCACCGACGTCAATGGTGGGAGACTCAACAGTAGGTTTCGTGAGTTAGAAAAGCAACCGGGAAGTGCGACACACGTGAGCTATGATGCTTGGTGCCCGTCCACAAGCGATATACGTGATCGATCCTGATTCAGCTTTACTAATATGTATCTCGTCCATCGTTTCTTCTTCCCCATGTGAGACTGCGATCTCGCTGCCTCCTTTTGAATTAGTCTATTGGCAGTAGTTAGCACTGTCCACAAAGCATAAATACATTTTAGATTTGGAAAGGCTGAGACAAAGCAGAGGCATGTTGGATTCTGTTCGTTCCTTCAACGACGACAACGAGAAGAAGAAGAGCAAGTTTGTGCCGCTTCGTGTCGCGGCTCGCATCTTTGACTTCCTTGCCTCCTCCCCCTGCTCCTCTTTAACAACCAATTCAGAGAAGTCCCCTGCTGCTCCTGTTCCTGCGGTTCTGAGTCCAGTGATGGCGGAGAGCGCAGGTTTGCCGGCAGCAGCGGCTGAGGATGGGATGGTGGAGGTGGCGGCGATGCAAAAGGCAGTGAAGCAGCTGCACTTTGGTGAGCGCGAGGAGATCAAGGTGGCAGCGGTTGCTGAGATCAAGAAGTTGGCGGCCGGCGATCCCGGTAGGAAGCGGTTGCTGGCCGCGCTCGGTGTCATCCCGCCTCTCGTGTCCATGCTCGTGGAGTTGCAGGACGACCAACACCGGCAGCTTGTAGTTGAAACGCTCATCGTGCTAGCCCACGGCTCTTTCAAGTGAGTAGTACACACCACCTTCTCTTCGTCTTCCTGGTGTGATCTTGGAATTGTTATGTTGTCGTTCATCAAAGACGGAGGCACAATCCAAGCACTCGTAACTTCCCTTGTCTGCTATGGCTGTTGTTTCAGCTGTCTAAAACTCCACCGATCCAACCATCAAGTTTTGTTGTCATCCTCGTCGATAGTTCTTCCTCATCAAAACCTTCATCCTCCATGGTCATCAGCTTCTTTCGTGACGATCATACAGCAAGTACAGAAGCCTATCGGAAGAAATCCGATAGCTTGAGAAGATTAAGTTCTAGCATCTTATCATGCCCAGCCTTCTAATTCTTCTTGTTGATCTTCCTTTACCTCCAATAGGATATCAAACATATTCCAGAGTTGCTTGTATTGCTCGACTATGATGTCCACTCACATATCCTCTTTGCATTAGTCACAGTAGCAATTATCTTTTAAGCGCAGATCTAAAGATAATGGATCGAAGATTCTTTAAGCCGATGGGGAGCTGCCAACCCTCTATTATATAAGGATCTACACTAAAAATTTAGATATGTCGATGTAATGTAGCAAGAAGCAAGATTGACCGAGTGACACGACACGGCAGAGTCGGCAGATTTCCATTGTCTTAGATGTCTTTGCTAAGTTTGACTCGCAATTGTCAACCGAACAGGGTTCCTTCCTCCTCGTCTTCCCTTCTATTTCAACGTTGACCTGGATCCCTTTGTGCATGTCACCCAACTATTTCATTGACCATCAAAAGATCTGTTGGATCTCGCGGAAGATTTTCTATATATTTTTGTCATTTTGACTGCTCATAACCTCTACAGTGTTCAGTCACATCTACTTTGCTGATCTCAGTCAAACTTTTGCTTGTTCCAGGAACAAGGCACTCATTGTGGAGGCAGGTCTCCTCGTCAAACTGCAGCAGGTCACGAACACCGAGGACGTCCCAAGGAACCAGCGTTTGGCTCCCCTACTCCTATCCCTCTCCTTCCTGGCAAAAACCCAGTCCCCAGTTAACCCCATCCGCATGCTACCTTTCCTGATCAAAATCTCCACCGCCACCGAAACAACCGACGAGACGAAGTTGACATGCTTAGCTACCTTGTATAACCTATCCACAAAGCTCGACAACGTTAGAGCCATCGTTTCCAGCGGCGCGGTGCATATTCTCCTAAAGTTGATCCAGAACAGGAAGGCCTCAGAGGGAGCTCTGGCAACTCTGGGCAACTTGATGCTGAGTGAAACAGGAAAGAGAGCCATAGAGGAGGACTCGATGGTCCCGGAAGCGCTGATGGAGAGCATGGCGTGGGAGGATGAGCCCAAATGTCAAGAGCTCGCCGCCTACCTACTGATGGTTCTTGCTCACCGGAGCAGGACCCAGAGGCAGAAGATGACAGAGCTGGGGATAGTGCCATTAGTCCTTGAAGTGGCATTGTTAGGGAGTCCCATTGCGCAGAAGAGGGCACTGAAGATACTGCAGTGGTTCAAAGATGAGGGGCGTGCAAGGACCGGAGGGCATTCTGGGCCTCAAGCAGACCAGATTTCGCTTCCGAGCAGCTCAGCTGGTAAGCAGCATATCCGGGAGTGCAGAAGGGCTGTGAAGAAGATGGTAAAGCAGAGCCTCGATAGGAACATGCAAGTCATTACAAGGAGAGCTCATGCTTCAGAGGATTTTTCTTGCTTCAAGAGCTTGGCTGGCTCTTCCAGCTCCAAGAGTTTGCCTTATTGAACACGACAAAGCTGACAATTTGCTCAAGGCAATTGTGACATTGTAAATCTAGTGAAATTGATGGTCTAGTTTGCCTAATACAATGATCTATCTATGTGATCTTACATATTGCGTCTACCCTCACTGAAATTTTGTGTGTAAGAAGAGATCAGTAGGGGCATGTATAGCATGCATGTCTTCTGTGTAAGAACAGAGCAGGAGGACTCACGCAGTAATGGAGGGAGTTCCAAGAGAGGCAAGCAGAAGCACATTCCATGTATCAGGCAACCCAGGTAGACACCATTGGCTGCAGTCAGCGTATCTTGCAGGCTCGCAGCTTCGCATGCATTGAAGTGTGGATGGCCGTGTGCGCATCTCTCCGGTACTCCGACAGCCTTGTGATGTTTAGATACGTCAAAGGAGTAGCCATCTTCTTGATGGTTCTCTCCACAAGAGACACCATGGATCTGGGAAACCTTTGCAGGAAGGTCTCGCTGGTAATTGGCCAGGTCTGGTCGTAGCACCAGCTTTCTCTGTACGTAAATTCAAGTGTGAGATGGGAGCAGCGTTAATTACATATTATCTCTTTAATTAATTTTTTTTAATTTTTTATATTTAAAAAAATATATTAGTATTTCTGTAATTATAAAAATGAATCATCTAGATTCGTTTACTTAATATTATCGATTTAAAAGTATAAAAATTAAAAATTAAAAATTTTAAATATTTCAATTAGTGATGACGGATGACGACGTCGATACAAATACAAAGTGATGTCATTCGACAACTATATCGATATCAATACAAATGCAAAGCAGCCTCCAGTGGTATCATCGTCTATTACTATTAATTGAAATATTAATTTTTTTATTTTTTATTTTTATATTTTTATTGGTAAAATCGATAACGTTAATATAAGTGGACTTAAAATATTTTACTTTAATAACTATATAAATATTAATGTAACTAACTATAAGGCTAATGTGTAATTAACTAACAGGCCAAATTATCTTATTACAAGTGAGATATTGGTTTTATTATTAGAAATAATGCAGGTTCACGAAGACATATGAGATTATTTTTAATTAAACGTGTAAGAATGCTAGAGAGCTTATGTTTATGATGGCATAAGAATGATCTAAATTGAATCTAACTTGACGGCTATTATTTCTATGAAAGATAAGAAATGCGTTGTTCCTTGTCCGTTACTCAATATCATGCATGGCAGTTAATTTTTGTTGAAATCATTGGAAACATATTCTATGAAAACTAATTATATGATCGATTAGCTGGCCAACCATACTAAAAATACTAAAACTTATTTTTGAGAGGAGAATGACTCCCTTATCTTTTTATCATTGATTCGTTATGATGCTAAGGGTGGATTTTGTTCTTGTGTAATTTAAGCTATAATAGTTTTCTTTTCGAGTCAAAAATAGAAAAAAACAGCTAACAAAATCATATACTTGCGCTTTATACATCCGATAGGTGCGTGCCATTCGCTGCCGACCATTCCGAGCCTCAGCCTCAGCCCACCCCATCTGTCCGACCCCTTTCTCTCCTTAAACTTCTCGCTGCATGGATTTACTATATATTTATTCTTCACGCTACATAAATAGATGTTGAAGCCTCTCCCTCTCTCCATCACTTCCTTCTTCCTTCCTTCCTTTGTCATGAGATCGAGAGCTCAATGGAGTTTCGTGCTTCACTGCGCGCTGCTGTCGGCGCTGATCGCCTCCTTGAATGGAACGGCGACCGAGAGCTTCCGTTACACGCATCATCTTGGCGATGTCACGTCGCCGGGGACGAGGGAGGGATCGAGCGGCATCAGCTGTAACATGTTCCGAGGCAGCTGGGTCTACGACCAGTCCTACCCGCTCTACGACTCCTCCACCTGCCCCTTCCTCGATCCGGAGTTCGACTGCCAGCGCTACGGCCGGCCCGACAAGTCGTATCTCAAGTACCGGTGGAAGCCTGATTCTTGTGAGCTCCCAAGGTTGGTTGCTGTCACCGCCACCACCACAGCTTCTTCTTCTTCCTCTCTTTCGTTCAGCCACTTGCATTTAATGCATGCTCTTGTGAAGGTTCAACGGTTTGGATCTCCTGAGGAGGTGGAAAGGCAAGAAGATTATGTTCGTGGGCGATTCCATCAGCGTCAACCAGTGGCAGTCACTCGTCTGCATGCTTCACGCCGCCGTCCCCGACGCCAAGACGACCTACAAAAAGAACGACACGCTCTCCACTATAACATTCACGGTGCCGTCCTCCTCTCCTCTCTTCTTCTCACTAGGACTACCATCATGACCACTGCTTTCGTCAATCGCTGTTAACATATTAATCGTCTGTTCTTTTTGTTTGTGGGGTCGAACACCTCATACGTCACATTCACAACTTGCACAACATTTTCTCCCTGGATTTGACCTCCCCTGAGCTCATTGTAACGAGGCCTAATGGCCGAACACCGCGACGATAAGCCCTTTGGGTTTTAATACTGAGAGACCTCCTCGAGATCCTGCAACTATTGCATCGAGTTGATAGGCTGGAACGAGTGTTTTCACCGTATTCTTCGTCTGGCCTCAGCATGGAGTGTAACATCCATGCTTCGTAGTTAGTGCATATTTCAACCTACGTAACCTTTATCTCTGGCAACGGATGATTGGGAAATTTGACAGCTTATTCTCCCACCACTCAACCTGCTTCTTGATCCAACTTTTCTCATGCTATCCTCCTTGTCTGTCCTGTAAGAGAAGTCAACCCAATAGCAAGGATAAAGTACACATCCAAATTCCTCTTATTTCTTCTTTTCCCTCTTTCTGCAATCTGGCACAAAGATTACCGGGTGCCAAAGCTCATGTACAACAAAGGTTTTACCATGTGTGAGCAGCAGAGATTCCAGATCCAACAGCAGCACTGCACATCAAACTAGATCTTCCGTCATGTACCCGAGAAGAATGAAGGAGAAAGGAGAAACCCGTCAGAGGTCTTCATGGCGAACTTATCGGAAGCGTATAGCTGACCTGCTACTTCGAGCACAGTCGTCGTTTGTCTTGGATTTCAGCCAACAGGGCACATGAATGCAAGGACAGCTAACCAGATGCAGTATTGCAGGACTATGGCGTGTCGGTGATGCTGTACCACAGCACCTACCTGGTGGACATCGTGGAGGAACCCATCGGCCGCGTGCTGAGGCTCGACTCCATCCAGTCCGGTGCGGCCTGGCTGGGCATCGACATGCTGGTCTTCAACACATGGCACTGGTGGTCACACAACGGGAAAAAGCAACCGTGTGAGACCTGCCCTGCTCACAGATCCCCCAAAGCTCTTCTTGCCTCCCCTATCCTCTCACCCTGTATGACAAGAAGCAACTTTGTGGCGCAGATGGGACTATGTGCGAGATGGAGACCAAGTTCTGAAGGACATGGATCGGTTGGTGGCCTTCAACAAGGGGCTGACTACGTGGGCCAAATGGGTGGATGCCAACATCAATCCTGCCGCAACCAAAGTCTTCTTCCAAGGGATCTCCCCCACCCATTACAAGTTGCGTTATACAGATAGCACTGTGAATCCTGTGGCTTCTGTTTCATGAAGCTGATCTCACTGTCTTCTTCCTTCGTTTTGGCAACAGGGGAGCAGAATGGGGGGATAAGAACGCAAAGAACTGTTACAGACAAACGCAACCGGTAAACGGATCGACTTACCCAGGTGGTCCGGTTCCAGCTCAACGAGTAGTGACGAGCGTCCTCGGCGCCATGTCCAAACCAGTCTACCTGCTCGATATAACCTTGCTTTCTCAGCTAAGAATAGATGCACATCCGTCTGCTTACAGTGGAGATCATCCTGGTATGGACTGCAGCCACTGGTGTCTCGCTGGCGTTCCCGATACTTGGAATCAGATCCTGTTTGCAGCACTTCTTTGACGGAACCGATTCCTGCAACAAGATTTGTGCAAAGACTATCAAAGCATGCAACTGGTAACCAGTTAGCAAGAATTATCTGATCTATCATCGAATGGTGAATTGATCATTGATCACATGATGTATATGGTATTCCTGATTGAAATGGTGCCTTCATTACTGAAAACCGATCCCCTGCTTAAATTACAAAATCAAAAGAGAAGCCTCAAGTAGAGGCAGATTGTAGCATTGTCCTTTGTCATGCTAACAAGTTTCAGTGGAACTCAGTTAAAGAATGGTTTCGTTTACCGATCCATCTTTCTCTGTTTACAAGCAGACCTCATGGTTATTAACATGCATTCAACAGGAAAGTGATAGGAAAACCTGACAAACGCATGTTTAAAGGTAACACTAGCACTTGTATACTGCATGCATTGTTTCTGTTTAGATGCTTACACTAAGCTCCTACATGAACAGATTATTTATTTGAAGGATACCTCAGCATAGGATCTGTCGATGTCAACATATTGGCCATCCTGTTCCTCTATCCTTTCAGACAAGTTTCTGCACTGTTGGCTCCAATAGCTTTTTGCTTGGATCATCATTATCCACACTTATCCCAATGAAGCACAAGTAATTTTTCTTATTCCGTGGCTTTTGCTATAGTCTTAAGTGGACTCCTAGTAAGATCGGGAATATAACCTTGATGACTTGACCAATTATTCTATACTCAAAAGGTTAGCAACTCTTATGGATCACAACTTTTTGTGATTTCTGTCATGTTCGACCTCTGAACCATCATGGTCTCGAGGGACTCGACCAACAATGATGTTCGGTTAACTCAATACCATTGTTACAAAATGAGTCTGATTTGATGATATACTCTCGAGGGACTCGACTAAGCATATTATGTTCTTAGATTACCGGTGACATCTCTATATTGTAGGCAAGATTACGAATCACGATATAGATGAGACTAGAAGAATTTGACTTACTAAACATTATTAGTTATGAAGACGATGCTTTGGTGTGGGTCAGAAAGAAGATATTTCTCACATTATTGATAAAAAAGCATAAATGCAAAAGCTGATCTAATAAATAATTTTCACATAAGAACATCTTTGTGTGATGAACAGTAGTCACTCTCTCATTTACTTGCAAACTTAAACTATTGGAGCAATAGCATGCCTTTCCTCGATAGCATCAGAATATTTAAGAGTGTCTCCTAATGACCATTTGATAGGGATGACTTTTTCCACGCCAGCTCATTCGAGGACGACACTAAAATGGTACTACAGGGTATCTCGATGGCCATCCTATCTTATCAAGATCAGAGAATGGTCAGACGATTTACCTAATTTTATCTCAGACCACTCAATAAGAAGTCCTATAGATCAAGTATAAAAAGGAATACGCCAATTCACATGGAGGGGGGACACTCTACACACTCATCTATTTATACAGCTTACACTGTTGTCTTCTCCCCTTCATTGACTTAAGTATCGGAGGGGTGGCATTGAGCAACCCCCAACGCTAACCTATCATGTAGGATTGTCGATGGATAGGAGGTGACTCCGCTGTCAGGACATAGCCAAATAACCACTGGATAACCCTTCACCCGAGGACACCCAGATGACCCATCCCTGGGGAGGAACCTTACAACCAAGAAGATCCTAGACCACCTACTCGGCCATCTCGAATTGAGTCCATACTAACAAAATGACTTCCAACCGAACCACCCACGTGGTCTCACCTCACCAAGTCAATCGCGTTAGCCAAGAAGAGGCACTTGGGTGAGCATGCACCTTCAGCAATGGACCAACCGTGCTGACTCGTCAATCGATAGTACTCATGACACCATTATTTTAACGCTAGAAGGAGGGTCAAACATTATAGACACACCCTTCTACCTCTTTTTTTATGAACGCATAAGACAAGGAGGGCCCCTCCTCCTTTTCCCAAGGGGCGGAGATGAGCCCCATGCTTGCCTTGTTAGAAGCATCTCTTAGGCTTCGGCGTCAGGGGGTCGAGCATCCATGGCTCCGCACTCCTGCTACACCCCTAGCAATTCGCCCCTTGACCCCTTTAAGCTAGTGCCTAGCTTTCCCCGCTTACGAGAGAGTTGGAGCCAAACACTTGATGACTCTCTAGGGGATGCTCCAATGATACCCGAGGCTTAGGATCTCCCGCCCCACGAAGTGGTAATGCAAAGCAAGGGAAAAGGATTTCAAACATTCCCGAGCTCGCTCAAGAATCATTCGAAGGGCGAACGGTACATTCCAAAGAGGTTTTCATTAAATTAGACAAAATAAGTTATAAAAGCAAATATCATCCCGAAAGAGAGGCTATAAAACAAGAGCTAATAAGAAACAAAAAGGGTCATCAAGACCCAATTGCATCAGGCAAGAGGAGGTAAGGCCAGATGAGATATCGACGGATCATCGAATGGAACCTCTATGAGAGTTGCTAGTCATAAATGCTCTACAAGCCAATCACGTGAGTGATGACATGTGTGATATGACATACACTCTTTTTACTTAGTATTATTATGATATATTTTTTACTTTATATTACTTGATGCATAAATATATTATGGTCTCCATGGATCTATGCAATAGGAATCGGATCGTGATAAGATCACGATAATAAGACCAATTCACCTTTAAATACATATTCTAAATAATCCTAGTCATAAGTTACTCGAGAGGGACATCGAGATAGCCGAACAGACTGGTGTGCTGTATATTCGTCTATATGATGGAAGTAGTTGATCTCATAACTACTCATGTGGGGACACTAGGATTAAAGTGTTGTCATAAGAAAACTATAGCTTCATAAGATGATGATATAATACAAGCAAGCACTAAAGAGTTTTTATCTGAATCATCACCCGATTATGTTATATGATTCAAGAAGTCTAATTATAAAAAGGATAAGAATGATTTGGAAACTATATGATGTGATTTGGAGAATTGATATTAATAATGATAAAATTGCTTTACTTTTTTTTCATGCTAGCTTAGAGCTCAAGAATCCAGTGGTGAGAGGTAAGCACGTGTTGCTCCAAGTGAAGACAGTGACACACACTTTGTGGGTAATATCTGTAGGTCATGGGCAAAGGAAATTTTAGGAAAACTAAAAAGCTATGGAGTTAAAAATATGAAAGATTTGACCTTGGTTGAAGATACCAAGAATGAACTGTGGTTTTGCATTTCTGGAGTTGTCATCAAGCTCTGAAACAATGGATGCTTACAGATATAGTATTTGGAGTTGATAGCATTGCTATGATTTCCTTTGCAGATTCTTTTATTGAGCCAAATGATGAAATCATGTCATGTTAATTTATTGATGGGTTGCCTGCTGTATGGAATGACGACCGTGTGAAGGATTACTCGAAGAAATATGGCAAAACGGAGAAAGTAGAGCTTGCTCGTAATATGTAAAACAGGAAAGCTTTTGGATTTGTTACTTTTGACACTCATGATAATGCTGTTGAGTGCGCTGAAGGTATCAATGATGCGAAGTAAACAAGTGATCGATATACTTATAAAATCTCTTAAAATTTAAAATATTTTAATAACTTTGAAAAAAACATGATATGTTAGATGCAACAAATTTAAGATAAAAGAATATTAAAATTAAACTTATCAAGATATCATGAAGAGATTTATTATATCAAAAGGTTAACATATTAAATGTCAATAGAATGATAAACTAAATTTATTATATCTATGGGGACTATATAGACCCCATGTGTTAGTCATGAAAAATATAAAATTTTTAAAATTATAAAGATTTTTAAGTAAAATATAGAATATTTTGTCTTGTTGTATTTTTTTCTTTGTGTGATGGCTCTATCTATTCTCCTTATGTAGTTCAACAATCTTCATCTCTTCTCCATAATCAAGTTAATAGCTCAACTTGGCCAAAAACACATACCTGTTACTCTGCTGCTCAATTGATTAGGGAGCAACTTCTTTTTGGATGCAAGAGTAGGCTTCAAGGAATCCTAATGCCAACTGTGTGTAGGGTCAGCTTCAATCATCAATCATCATGGAGAGTGGAGCCTATTAATAATAATCAGGACATCAAAGAGAAGAGATAGATGTATGGAATAGTCCACTTGCTCTATCCATCATTTTGTCTTGCCAACTGCAAATTACTGTAGGAGTTTGCTGCTGTGCCAAGTCTCTGATTCAAATAACAGTCACAGCCATTTTTAATTTATTAATGAGGTCACAACAGGAAACAGTTCTCAGCAATCTATAACAGGCAACAGTTGTATGATTGACATTTTGTGGTCCTCAATCCTACTCTCTTTTGTTTGGTTGTTGAATCTATTGATTACTATCTTTTTCTCAATGTTTCTTCTTTATTTCTCTATGGCATCTCTTCAAATCCAAAATTAAGGTAAATTTTTTATTTTTTTGTGAACCGGGTGAATGGTAAATGGTTTGATAGTGGTGGTGAGTCAGAACCATTGGGCATTAATTGCTACTAGCCTTTGGTGGATCTAGCTTGAAGAAATGATATAATTTGTATTCAGAATGCCTGCTCTCCTAATAAGATTTTACATAGAATAATCATAGCTAATGATGAGGCCAAATTACCTTCTTGCACTATGCACGGTTGACGTAGCACATGCCACCCGGGGGGTTCCAAGGTACTGAGATGATTGACGTTTCATGCCGCTCGTTACAGTCACCGCAGCATGTGAAAATGGCCCAAAAACAATCCAAACCTAATCATTTTTGGCTGCGTGAGCGAGCGGTGAGCGATGGACAACGAGCGAAGCGAGGGGTGGCACCTTCCTTGTTATCCGAATGTCTCATTCAGCCCTGTTCCACCCGAGGGGTTCCAGGGTGTTGAGATGGCTGACGTTTCACACCGCTCATCGCGGCCGTCGCAGCATGCGAAAACGGTCTAAAAATAGTCCAAAACTGGCAATTTTTGACTGCACGAGTGAGCGACGAGCGACGGTGTGAGCGAAGCAAGACGCAACACCTTCTCTATTATCCGAAAATCCCATCTAACCCTGTGCCACCCGGGGGGTTCTAGGGTGCTGAGATGACTGACGTTTCGCGTCGCTCGCTATGATCACTACATCACGCGAAAACGGCCCAAAAACAATCCAAAATTGGTCAGTTTTTACTGTGCGAGCGAGCGGACAATGAGCAAAGCGAGGGGCGGCACCTTCAAGCGCAGTGTGTTAAGTTGAAATGTAATACCTTTGTCAAATTGTCATTTGAGTGAGTTATTGGTTTTGTTATTAGAAGTGATTTGGATGCAGGTTCATGAAAGTATATGAGGTATTTTTTCAATTAAAGACTCCAATTGAATAAGAAAGACTCCAATTGAATCTGACTTGATGATTATGGTTTCTGTGATAGACAAGAAATGTGTTGCTCTTTGTTCGTTACTCAATATTATGCATGACATTTGATTTTTGTTGGAATCATTTGAGACATATTCTGCCTATCATGAATATAAAGAAACTTAACTATATGACTTATTAGCTGGCCAACAATACTAAAAATACTGAAACATTTTTATTTTTGAGAGGAGAATGACTGACTCCCTTATCTTTTATCATTGATTCGTTATTGTGGAATCTAAGCAATAATAGTTTTCTTTTTGGGGAAAAAATAGAAAAGAAAAAAGGCTACCAAAAGCATATACTTGCACTTTATACATCCGGTAGTGCATGCCATTCACTGCCGACCATTCCGAGCCTCATCCTCGGTCCACTCCCTCTGCCCCTCCCCTTTCTCTCCTTAGACTTCTCGCTTCATGGATTTACTATATATTTATTCTTCACGCTACATAGATAGATCTCCTTGAAGCCTCTCTCTCACTCTCTTTCTCCATCACTTCTTCTTTCTTCTTCCTTCCTTTGTCATGGGATCGAGAGCTCAATGGAGTTTCGTGCTTCACTGCGCGCTGCTGTCGGCGCTGATCGCCTCCTTGAATGGAACGGCGACCGAGAGCTTCCGTTACACGCATCATCTTGGCGATGTCACGTCGCCGGGGACGAGGGAGGGATCGAGCGGCATCAGCTGTAACATGTTCCGAGGCAGCTGGGTCTACGACCAGTCCTACCCGCTCTACGACTCCTCCACCTGCCCCATCCTCGATCCGGAGTTCGACTGCCAGCGCTATGGCCGGCCCGACAAGTCGTACCTCAAGTACCGGTGGAAGCCTGATGCTTGTGATCTCCCAAGGTTGGTTGCTGTTACCGCCACCACCACAGCTTCTTCTTCTTCTTCTTCTTCCTCTCTTTCGTTCATTACCGGGCAGCCACTTGCATTTAATGCATGCTCTTGTGAAGGTTCAACGGTTTGGATCTCCTGAGGAGGTGGAAAGGCAAGAAGATTATGTTCGTGGGCGATTCCATCAGCATCAACCAGTGGCAGTCACTCGTCTGCATGCTTCACGCCGCCGTCCCCGACGTCAAGACGACCTACAAAAAGAAAGACACGCTCTCCACTATAACATTCACGGTGCTGTCCTCCTCTCCTCTCTTCTCCTTCTTCTTCTTCTTCTTCTCCCTGGGACTCCCATCATGACCACTGCTTTCGTCAATCGCTGTCAACATATTAATCGTCTGTTCTTTTTGTTTGTGGGGACGAACACCGCAAACGTCACATTCACAATTTGCACAGTGGCTCACTTGTTAGAGCTAATCATGGGAGACAGCAGAGCATGTCTGTGCACCGTGCGACATTTTCTATTTTACCTTCTCCCTGGATTTGACCTTTCCTGAGCTCATGTCACGAGGCCTAATGGCCGAACACCGCGACGATAAGCCCTTTGGGTTTTAATACTGAGAGGCCTCCTCGAGATCCTGCAACTATTGCATCGTGTTGATAGGCTGGAACGAGTGTTTTCATCGTATTCTTCGTCTGGTCTCAGCATGGAGTGTAACATCCATGCATCGTAGTTAGTGTATTTGTCTCTGCCAAAATATGATAAGGAAATTTGACAGCTTATTCTCCCCTCCCTCAATCGTTTTTCGTGCATCGTTCAGAGCTTCAAATGTAATAATAACCTGTTTCTTGATCCAACTTTTCTCATGCTATCCTCCTTGTCTGTCCTGTAAGTGAAGTCAACCCAATGGCAAGGATAAAGTGCACATCACATCCAAATTCCTTTGATATCTTCTTTTCCCTCTTTCTGCAATCTGGCACAGAGATTACCGGGTGCCAAAGTTCATGTAGAACAAAGGTTTTACCATGTGTGAGGAGCAGGGATTCCAGATCCAACAGCAGCACTGCACATCAAAATAGATCTTCCGTCTTGTACCCGAGAAGAATGAAGGAGAGAGGCGAAACCCGACAGAGGTCTTCATGGCGAACGTGTCAGAAGCGTACAGCTGACCTGCTACTTCGAGCACAGTCGTCGTTTGTCTTGGACTTTAGCCAACAGAGTGCATGAATGCAAGGACAGCTAACCAGATGCAGTATTGCAGGACTATGGCGTGTCGGTGATGCTGTACCACAGCACTTACCTGGTGGACATCGTGGAGGAACACATCGGCCGCGTGCTGAGGCTCGATTCCATCCAGTCCGGTGCGGCCTGGCTGGGCGTCGACGTGCTGGTCTTCAACACGTGGCACTGGTGGACTCACAAAGGAAGCAGCCAACCGTGTGCGACCTGCCCTGCTCACAGATACCCCAAAGCTCTTCTTGCCTCCCCTCTCCTCTCACCCTGTATGACAAGAAGCAACTTTGTGGCGCAGATGGGACTATGTGCGAGATGGAGACCAAGTTCTGAAGGACATGGATCGGTTGGTGGCCTTCAACAAGGGGCTGACTACGTGGGCCAAATGGGTGGATGCCAACATCAATCCTGCCGCAACCAAAGTCTTCTTCCAAGGGATCTCCCCCACCCATTCCAAGTTGCGTTATACAGAGAGCACTGTGAATCCTCTGGCTTCTGTTTCATGAAGCTGATCTGACTGTCTTCTTCCTTCGTTTTGGCAACAGGGGAGCAGAATGGGGGGATAAGAACGCAAAGAACTGTTACAGACAAACGCAACCAGTTAGCGGATCGACTTACCCAGGTGGTCCGGTTCCAGCTCAAGGAGTAGTGACGAGCGTCCTCGGCGCCATGTCCAAACCAGTCTACCTGCTCGACATAACCTTGCTTTCTCAGCTCAGAAGAGATGCACATCCGTCTGCTTACAGTGGAGATCATCCTGGCATGGACTGCAGCCACTGGTGTCTCGCTGGCGTTCCCGATACTTGGAATCAGATCCTGTATGCAGCACTTCTTTGACGGAACCGATACCTGCAACAAGATTTGTGCAAAGACTACCAAAGCATGCAACTGGTAACCAGTTAGCAAGAATTATCTGCTCTAGAATCGATTGGTGAATTGGTCATTGATCACATGATGTATATGGTATTCCTGATTCAAATGGTGCCTTCATTACTGAGAAACGATCCTCTGCTTAAATTACAAAATCAAAAGAGAAGCCTCAAGTAGAGGCAGATTGTAACATTGTCCTTTGTCATGCTAATAAGTTTCAGTGGAACTCAGTTTAATAATGGTTTCATTTACTGATCCAACTTTCTCTGTTTACAAGCAGACCTCATGGTTACTAACATGCATTCAACAGGAAAGTGATAGGAAAACCTGACAAACACATGTTTAAAGGTAACACTAGCACTTGTACACTGCATGCATTGTTTCTGTTTAGATGCTTACACTCCGACATGAACAGATTATTTATTTGAAGTATACCTCGATATCAACATATTGGCCATTCCTCTATCCTTGAATACAAGTTTCTCTACTGTTGGCTGATGAGACCTTTGATCCCCAGTCCAATAGCTTCTTGCTTGGATCATCTTTATGCACACTTGCCCCAATGAAGAACAAGCAATTTTTCTTCTCCTGTGGCTTTTGCTATGGCCTCTTTGAATTCCTCCTCAGTCTTCACCTACAAAAGTTCACAGGATTTGCTTTGTCGCATGAGTTCCATACTCGATTGTAGGGTTAAAATCAGCAATTGTTGTCACAAACTCACCTTGCTATTACTACACTTGCCTTCCCCGCTGTTAATGGCACCAACAACTCCAGTATAGTTCCGGTTCTTAATCTCATTGTAAGGTCCATCATGGATCTCTACTTTAATGGTGTATCCACCATTATTAATGATGAAGACAATGCTCCGCTGCCCTGCTGGATCATATTCAATACATCTTGAGCTGTCACCTAAAGAATGACGGGAAGTAGAAGTAATGCCGAGCAAGGATTGAATTGTACCATACCAAAATTTCGAGATTTATTTGGTATAATATGGTACGGTACTGTATACCGAACGATATATTTCGGTATACCACTCGGTATATATATATAAGTAAATCACTCGGTTTACCTCTATGTAGGGCGACGTCGCTGAGGCGATGTCGCAGATTAAAAAAAAAAAAAAAGTGCCAAGGCGACGTCGCAGATTATAAAAAAAATATATTGGGCGACGTCGCCTCCCAGTGACGTTGCAGATAAAAAAAAAATTTGCAAGCGACATCGCCCGAGAAGAGAAGAAAAAAAAAATCTTCGCCTCTCTCCACCTCGCGACATCGATGCCTCTTCTCCTGCGCGCAGATGAGAAGTCGTCGACAGACAAGGAGGAGAGCGGCGATCTCCAGGTTCTCCCTTTTTTTTCCTATTTATTTCTTCCCCTTCTCCCTCTTCTGTTTTCTCCCTTGGTCACCATCGACGATAACGCCTCAATCGACTGTACCGCTCGGTAGCGGGCGGTCCGTATACCGGTCTATTGACGGACCGGTACATATCGCCCGATACGGGCGGTATCATTCGGTATTGCAGACTTTGATACTGAGTACTGAATACACAGAAACTGTTTTTTCCCCCTTCTTTCTTTTTTTTTTCTTCCTTTAAGATGTGAGGAACCCAAATGTAAGTACCACCAGCCCTCTATATACTGCTGGGTCAGAAAGAAGACATTTCTCACATTATTCATAAAAGACATCTTTGTGAGATGAACATGCAGGTAGTCACTCTCTCATTTACCTTGAAACTTCCTGCACCTATTTGAGCAATAGCAGGCCTTTCCTTGACAGCATCAGAATATTGAAGAGTGGCTCCTACTGACCATCCAATAGATCCATACTGCATTTGGAACCCATATCTGTTTCAGTTGCATTCTTGAGTTGAGCCGAATGCCATCATAATAAGGAAGTCAGAACATTAGGAACAATCTGATCATAAAACTTACTCACCCACACTTCTCTGGCAAACAAAGTCTTTGGCAATTGAACCATGAATCACCAGTCTCTGTAATAACATTGGTCTCTCCACTCAGCACATCCTGCTTAATGGCATCAATTGTACAAGAAACAAGTAGTACAATACTGAACCTAATTAGAATTATGCATTTGTTGTGAACAAAGATGCTCTTTGATATTTTTAAGATGGGAGAAGGTTGGTGTTGAAAATGGTGATAAAAAAATGCAACAATTATGTACTTTTTGTCAAAATTAGCTATACACAACAAAGTTTTGATTGTCACTGAAGTAGTCAACCCCTCAAAAAAGTGAAGGAAGAAGAAGAACAAAATAAAAGGTGTTTTGCAACCAAGGACTGATGTCATACCAATATAAGTTCGTACGGTTGGTGCTCTTTTTTTTTCTTAATGATACCAAATGATATAGGAGGGTATATTACCTGAAATGAAATTAGTATTTGACTGAAAAATAAAATTTAGATTTCAATCATGTTAAGGGAAAAACAAATAAATGAAATATGATTTGATAGCAAGAATAATAATGGCAAACTTGCCTGAATGTGCTTAAAAAGGATATTGACCCATAAAGGCTCATTATTCTCCCATTTGAATGCTTGAAGGCCGTAGATACACCAGTAATTAACCGAAGTAGTCGTATTCTTCCTGAGCTTCCAAGATGCAGTTAAAAAGCCCGCAATGAAAGGGAAAGACCATTATCAATATAACTCGGTCAGGCTGTCCAATCACTGCTTCTTCTCAGCATGGAATAGCCCACACAGCTATAGTCATTAAACATTGACCTAACAAACACATTTGCATCAGCTGATTCCACAATCTCACCACAGAAGTTGGTACTTATGGTACAACTATTAAGCACCAATGAAGTGAGGACGGTGATCTGGGACCTTTAGCTGATGCAATAATGGCTATTGGACACTCACATGCATCTGCTAGCTCCATGAAGGCCTGCTGGGATTTGGCTACCCTCAGTTTCAGTCCTGCAACTAACAATGGCTTTACAGCCTTTGTATGATAATTACATACAAATTAGAAGTAAAATAAAGGTCTCAAGAATATTGCCTATAGCAATCATATTCAGATCATAACTATTAGCAGCTCAGCCTCAGCCCTCAATGGTATCAAGTCCTCAAGAATGCACATATGATTGTATCTAAAGATGTAGATGTTTGGGTCTACAAAGACTCTCAGGACATCAGTCTTTGTCACAGAGCTTATTCAGTGATCTCTTACTGGGCATATCAGTTAACAGTACTCGGAACTGTATGGCCTACCTAAAATTGCTGCAAAACTGAAGGAATGATACATAAAATTAAATTCTACCACAATCACATACAGTTTACACTGCTACGATTCCATAACCAAAAATTGACAGCATCAGAGAACTAACTAATGAGTTAGCTTTTGTGCTTAGAAAATTCAAAAATGATGATAACAACATGCATAAAAGAGAAACTTCTCATCCATTCCAAGTTTCCCATATCCTGAAAGTGGAAGCTGATAGAATTCACAATATACAAGCAAGAAAAGATCTATAAGGCAGGTATATTATGCAGAAACAAATGGCAATCATTATTTCCTATTCACACACACACACATACCCACAAAAGGATCAAGGTCTTCTTTGCTTCAGTATGAGGTAAAGTGTCGAACTTGAGCATACTCTGTCAGTACAGACCTCTTCAATTTAACTATAAATAATTGACAGTATATATATTTTCTATTACTTAGATTTTTCATATTAGTTAAAACCATTAGCCATTGTACTTAATCTGATTCCTCTGACATTTTCGTGGAAAGATTGTCAATAGATATTAATATCGTAAGTGACTCTCGAATTCAGGTTAAATCTATTACTGAGTATGAGTGACTATACTGATGACTAACTAGACCACTGTTAGATATCGATGAAACACCCATGCAGAGTGAGCACACAACCATGTGCACATATTGCCAGGAGCTAAAGAAACTATCAACCATCTAACTGTACAATTCAGCTCCACAGGAAAGACTGAAATTTGTAGCACTTTTCTGGGTAGACTATTGCATTAAGTATTAACTATGTTTGCTTGTAGAATACAAATGACTTAGACCTGGAGATGAATTCAAGAATATTAATACTGATAGAAGATGACAGGCAAATGTTCAGAGAACAGGAAAGCGCATACTTCTGTAGTTTAGGAGGATACCAGTAAGCAAAGGCGACAGAGACGCTCAACAGTTAGACAGATAAACATAAAGTTAAATGCGACTTGCAATCACAAGCATTGAGATTGAATATAACTTTAGGTAATCTGATCAAACACTTGCAATTGAAAAGAAACGATCGGTTGATTCCACATGCTTTAGTAATCATCAGTGTCCAATCGTAGAAATCGAACAAAATAGTAACTAAAATGATTCTGGCTTATTATCCTCTGTACCAAGATATCAAATTAGCATTTAGCAGAATGTCCAAGGCTACCTACTTGGGCGCGAGGAAGTATGCAATGTGCTCGATCACGAAGGTAGGTGTGGATCCCCGACAAGCTGCGGCTGATGCTGACGATTGAAGTACACGGGCAAGCTCTGCTTCAAGTCCGACGAGATCGCCGTGTGGATCATTGTCCAGTCCAAATTATATACCACCTCCTACAAATTACAAGCCGATATATAAGCCAATCCGACCAAATCCACGCTCTTGCTCTTTGAAATCGGAAACCAACTCGGTGACCTCGGAGAAGCCGATGGTATGGAGGAGGATGCGGCTGGTGCCATAGTCGTCGGAGTTGTGCCCTCCCACGACGCAGATGACGGGTGAGGTTGTCGCCCCAGGAGCCGGCTACGCCAACGGTGAAGGTGAGATACACGGAGTATCCGTCCGCAGCGAAACCGGAGCCGAGCTCGATGCAGTAGACCACCAGATTGAGCTCCGGCTCCAAGCTGATGGGATACACAAGCAGGGCCAGATTGACGTCGGCGGGGACAGCGGACACATAAGTACGCCGACTTGCACCAGCCAACGGACCAGGTGCCGGCAAGCGTCCGGGGGCTCCGCCGCCGGTAGCCTGTGCGCTCTCCATCGGCTACTGGTGGTGGCAGTAGCGAAGGCTGTCGAGAAGCGAGCAAGCAAAAAGCGAGGGTGCAATTATTTATGCTCATCTATTAAGGCACCGTTCGAAGGGCACGCAAATTAACGCTGATATTAATAAATGACGAGAAATGTTACCCGAATTTATAAAAAATGGGTGGCGAATATATTTTTTTTCTTAAGGATGATATTTGTTAAAATAAAAAATATGCCTTAGATTTATGTTTTTTTTTAAACGAGCCAAATATTTGTTATCCTCTTTAACCATGTAGGTTTTTTTTTAAATTTATTATAAAATATAATCGATCAGTCAATACGACGATAAGGAGACACACAATAATCAATCAATCAATCGAATCTTATGATTGATATGATCAATTAATACGATAATGTACAACGAATATCGTATGATGACTTAGATTAAACTATCACGTGTCTCTCTCCAATCATAAATGATCATAGATATAATCTTTTTCGAGGTTACTAATAAAAGGGGTCTCTAAGGACACTCTTGAGGAGTTTATTTTTAGCATTGATCGATTAGTCTAAACTCAAAAACTAATTTAAACGTCTAAGAGACATTTGTTGAGAATATCCCACAGTTTTTATAGGTTCGACACATTACGAATTGTGACTTAGACTGAGA
This sequence comes from Musa acuminata AAA Group, assembly GCF_036884655.1. Taxonomy (NCBI): domain Eukaryota; kingdom Viridiplantae; phylum Streptophyta; class Magnoliopsida; order Zingiberales; family Musaceae; genus Musa; species Musa acuminata. The sequence continues at coordinate 40,440,020 of NC_088355.1, read as the reverse complement.
CTGACTTAGAATGGATCTTAGTTGGATTCGAATCATCATTTTAGCTTCGACAATTTGAATATACCACTAACATATTGGATCATTGTCTCAGGAAATTTTTTTAAGACCTTCCGAGTTAAATCATCAAGTTTCGAATGAACTAAACGAGTGAAACGAATAGAATAAATCAAACGAGTCAAATGAGCCGAATGAATTGAGCAAACGGGGAGGTTTGAGTCCGATCGTGACGAATGCCCTCTTGCCAAAATTACCAATATCGATCCTCCTAAGGCAGATTTAGCTTGGGCCTTTGATAGGACCTGCTCCTCTCACTTGTCAATTACCCGATCCTCAACTCTTTTATCAACTATTTTAAGATTCATTGAGCAACCCATCACCACTTGCTCATCCTCTAATATCATTAGCCAAAATTGTAATTGTACTTTAGAAATCTCCTATAACCCAAGAGTAAGAGGGACCAAAGGAGCCATCGATTGAGCTCCTTCGAGATGTATGAGTTCAGCTCTTCAAGATGGATCAATGGCTAAGAACATCAAGAAAATGGTTATGGTCTACTTGGTGAACTCCCCCTTCTCCTTTTCATCAAACTCGACTTCATCTTCTTTTGCAGGAGGGGTGAAGTACTTGCGATCATTGGTTTCATCAGATTCGATGAGGATGACCTCTCTGATTGTCTTGCTATTAAGGACCTCCATTAGTGTGAGATTGGAGTGGGGGCAATGAAAGAGAGTTAGGGTTAAACCTTTCTCAAACCCTTTTGACGTCTTATACTTAACTACTCACTCGACATCATATTTGGGTTATTGAGTCTTTTCGACTCTAAGTTGCTTGGGAAACCCCTCAACCATCTTTTGTAGCTGAACCTTCTCAACACGGAATGCGATAATCTCTGTGTCCAACTTTAGCAACATATAGTTGAAGCAGTGTCGGTTAGCCCTCACCTCAATTATCAATTGTTTTATGTCATCGAGTCGACTCACCAGCTTTGTCGACTTATATCGCTTCATCATCAACTCCCTTTCCAAGGTTTTTTGGACTTGAAATTTCACGAGCTTATCGGAGGGAATCCAAATGCATCAACCCCAGGATACGAGCATTCAAAGATATTTAATGTTCTTTAACCAAGCACAATATTTTCATATGTTTCTATATTGGAGGAAGATATTCGAACTGATCGTTTTTTATATAAATAATTTAATTATTTTTTAATACAATAATAACTATTAATTTCATTATATATATATATATCTAATTTTCGGACCTTATTTTATCTCAAAAACTAAGATGAAATAATAGATATGTGGAGGACTAATTCACATATTTGTCGAATATATCAGTGAAGATTGGATTTATGCCGGTCGAAAAAGAAGCGCCTCCTGGGTGGGAGTCCAGGGAAAGGGATCCGGCGAGGGCCTCGGCCGAAGAAGCTCCGTCCGGGTTGGAGCCCAGGGAAGGCGATCCCACCAGCGGGACGGGGCGAAGAAGCTCCTCCTGGGTGGGAGACGAGGAAAGGGGATAAGATGAGCGGCCCGGCCGAAGAAGAAGTTCCTCCAGGTTGGGAGAGGAGGGTAGGGGATCCGACGACCAGCTCCGCCGAAGAAGCTCCTCCTGGGTGGGAGACGAGGGAGAGGGATTCGATGAGCAGCCCGGCCGAAGATGTTCCTCCTGGATGGGAGAGGAGGAAAAGGGATCCGAGAAGCAGCCCGGCCGAAGAAGCTCCTCCTGCGTGGGAGGCGAAGGAGAGGGATCCGACGAGCAGTCCGTCCGAAGAAGTTCCTCCGGGATGGGAGACAAGGGAAAGGGATCAGAGTAGCTGCCTGGCCGAAGATGCTCCTCCTGGGTGGGAGACGAGGAAAAGGGATCCGACAAGCAGCCCGGCCGAAGATGTTCCTCCTGGTTGGGAGAGGAGGGAAGGGGACCCGACGAGCAGCCCGGCCAAAGAAGATGTTCCTCCTGGTTGGGAGAGGAGGGAAGTGGATTTGACGAGCGGCCCGGCCGACGAAGATGTTCCTCCTGGTTGGGAGAGGAGGGAAGGGGATTCGACGAGCGGCCCGGCCGACGAAGATGTTCCTCCTGGTTGGGAGAGGAGGGAAGGGGATTCGACGAGCGGCCCGGCCGAAGGAGATGTTCCTCCTGGTTGGGAGAGGAGGGAAGGGGCAATGACGAGTGGCCCGGCCGAGGAAGCTCCTCAAGGGTGGGAGAGAAGGGGAAGGGACCTGACGAACGGCCCGGATGAAGAAGTTCCGCCCGCGTGGGAACCTTCGGCTCCGCTGCAATCACAACCTCCTGCACTCCTTTCACCAGCTCAAACTACAGGTTGGGTTTTCCCTTCTGCTCCAAACGAATCGAATAATGTCCTAAATTTATATGACTCAAACTTAATTTTTTTTTAATGCTTTTGGGATTCGAGTAACACAAATTAGCATCATCTCTTTGAGCGGAGGAGGTGAGTCTGTTAATGATATGCAGGCACTGTCTTTCATAATTGTAACATCGGTGCAACATCATATGGAAAAAGAAAAATAATATTTTTATCTCTTTTTTCGTGTCTCCTTGCCCTAAAATATATTAGTTCCTTTTTGTTGGTCTACAACAAAAAAATATCATGATAGAAAGGTTGGATGAGTTACTAGGGTTTGAACTCTATCTATAGATAATCTATGCTAACGTGATGCTTTAGCTTCAATTTTTGTGAGGGTTGGAATGCCAGTTTGTGACCACAATGGTAACGATCAATTTTATATTTTCAATGTGGATGTTTGTAATAATAACACAGAAGTTCAATGACAGATTGCATAATGCTATGTAAATATCTAGGAGGTAGGAACTGTAAAATGCATTGGTTATTGTGATGGTGAATATCTGCTTTGGAAGTGAAGATACATCACTGGATCACCTACAAAAAGTACAATATAAGATTCCACAGAGGATCTGAAAATGGTGGTACCATTGATCAATGTGGACTCTGAAGGGAGAAGTGCCAGATACATAATTAGTATAGAGCTTACTGGTTTGGATATTTTATTCTACATAATTGGTCTAGAGCTTAATTGTCGAGATACTTTATTTCTCTAATAAATTTTTTGATATGTATATGTACATATATATAAACTAGTTAATTGGAAATTGCTTTGCTTCATTAAATATTAACACAAAAATTGACAATATAAGCTACATGGTGATGAACATGATGTCATAAATGGGGGACCAATGTAGTAACCAAGGATGGTCATTTCTCTCAGATCAAACGATTGGTAAGTACTGGTCCAGGTGTGAATTGGTATGCGGACCGGCCCTTTTTTGGGCGGTTCGCTTCGACCCATTAAAATGAGTTCGCTCCTACCTGTTTATTCGAACATGAGTCCTCTTTGTCCAAATGTGCTCACGAGCCCTCTTTTCTCGAACATTCTATTGCAAGCCCTCTTCGCTTGAACATGAGTGCGTCTACCCTCGTGCTATCGATGTCATCGCTCGTCGCCCGCCACTTGCCGTGTGTTATCGACAGATGGTTACACTTCCTCCTCTTCCTCCCTCCTCTCCCTCCTCTCCCTCCTCTCCCTCCCTCCTCTTTCTTTCTCTTCCTCCTCCCTTTTCCTTCCTCCTTTTCCTTCCTCCTCCTTTCTCCTTCCTCCTCCTCTGTCTTTATTACCCCTTTCTCTTCCTTTTCAAAACACCGGTATGGACCAGTTATGTCCGACCAAATCATTGGAATTGGTCCAATACCCAAAATGATGATTGTTGGTAGCAACTATTGATTCATATTCACTATCAAAAGTTTTGGAAATAAATGATATCACAATTTAGTACTACAGATGTCTAGTACTGGTCCTGCAAGCTAATTGTTACTTCTTACCAAAATCTTTTGGATGTTACCACGTATTGGTTATTTGAAGGCAAATTTATTAGAGATTTGTCACAGAGTTGCAAAATTTTTGTGCCATTAATGAACCTAGATAATATAATAACATAAAGAATGTTTTGCAAAATTTTTACTTTCACTAACTCATGTTCTCTTAACTTTGTAGAAACTGAGTAGTAATCAGGTACATTGAGTTTTCATGTGCATCCGTCAAACATGAAAGCTTTTTCTGTATTTGATTTATTAATAACTCTAATTTGACAGAGTTGGGCTCGATCAAATATGAATGATTAACCAAACACAGCAATTTATATTCCCCCGTTGTAATTGCTTTGTTTGGTTAATCATTCATTCGATGACTTGTTGATATAATTTACTTGGCTGAAAGCATATGGGTTCAGATCTAGTTAGAATCATCTGTTACTTTGACTACGAGCCTCTTTTATTTACTATAATTAGCACATTCATACAATGAACTAGTGATTACACAATATGATAATTTTCTCTTGGTAATCATTTAATTTTTATTCCCAACCTGCATTTCCTTGATTTTCAGTTTCTAATGTTTCAAATTTTAAATCAGAAATGGGTCAGATGGTCTGTGGTGGTTGTCGCCAACTTCTGTCTTATCCTCGGAATGCAACTTATGTCCAGTGTGCTTCCTGTCAGACAATTAATCTTGTACTTGAAGGTACATGCTTCAATTTTGTCCTTTAGTCTGCACATGCAAGTTATTTTTCACTGACTGCCATAATTTTATCCTTTTTCTGCTTATTTGTGTGCAAAAAATGTAGTTTCATTCTTCAATGTCAATCCCAATTCAAAAATTGTAGGAACATGAAATCTTTAACTTTCATTTCTAAAGCTTATGTCGTCTGAGTATAGGTGCTGTATCATTCCCTTTCAATGTAAGTTTATGTCAATCAACTTTCGTTTCTTTCCACAATAATCTCTCTTCTTAGGACATTTTCCAATATGGCAAGCTGTTGAACCTTCTCTTTTTATGTTCGACAAGAGGCTATTTCTTTCAATTACAAATGTTATTTTTTAATGTTCAGTACTGGGTTTTTAATTTCGAATGTTACCGTTCGTACCGGGCAGTACGTACTGGTCCACCAATAGACCGGTACGCGGACCATCCGCTATCAGGTGGTACCGTCGATTGGGGCTGTTTCCGCCCCTGTACCATGCGAAATCGGTCGGTGATGGTCAATTTTGACTATTGCCGCCTGCTACTGGACGATGTTAGCTGAGGGAGAAGGAAGAAGATGAAGAAGAAAGAAGAAAAGGGAGAACCTGGAGATCCGGCACCGCTCTCCCTCGACGATCCCGATCCGTTGTCGCCCTCTCTTGCTAGACGCCGTAGATGAGAGGTCGTCTCCTCCTCATTTGAGGCGACGAGGCCTCGGCGTCGTTGGCGACTTCTCCTCATCTGCGTGGGGAGAAGAAGCCTCGGCGACGTCGTCGAGGCTTCGTAGGGAGAAGAAATGAGGGACATCACCTTTTTTTTTTATAACTTTTTTATTTTGTATATATATATATATATATATACATATACCGAGCGCGACGCTAGAGCGTATTGCTTGGTATACTCATACCATACCACACCGAGCTGAGCTCGATACTTCAATACGGTGCGAAATTACGAACCTTGGTTTAGTGCGCAAACATGTATCAAAATTGCTCTATAGAGATTTACCTATTGACCCATGATGGCAGTCCTTTGCTCGAGAGCCTGATCACATTTGTGGTCATGAGTTTTCATGTATTATTCAACATATTGTGGTTCACAGAAGTTTGTCTTTTTCTATTCTTGCCAAATAATTTTATTTCCTCCTCTAATTCCTCATCTTGCTGATCATCTTGCATAAGGACACCAATGGTATTATATTGCAGATTATTTCAATGATATTTTTTATTAACACCGGTTATTAATAGAAATTGTGTTGTAGCTCATCAGGTTGGCAATGTGAAATGCGGGAGATGTTCTGTTCTATTGATGTACCCCTATGGAGCTCCATCTGTGAGATGTTCTTCATGCTGCTTCATTACTAAAATTGGAGTAAGTAAACACTTGATTTATACAGCTGTTTATTACTTTTATGAGAACATACTGCTCAGTGTACCATTCCATTCATCTCTATTTTTATGTCTGCTTTTATAATTATAGTCATAAGCAGAAGGAAAGAACGAATGGAAAAGGACTTCTGGCTTAGCCAAGACTTTTCTTTGCACTATGGCCTTTGACTTCTTTCTTTTATTTTCATTGAACTGTTGATAACTCAACGTCGAAGTTCATTCGATGAACAACATTTAGATATCTCAATCGGTTGAGGTGTTGTCCCATACCAGTGGAAAGTCTATCAATTGATCTGGCTTAGCCAAAACATAGATCTGATTTTGACTTCTTTCTTTCATTTCGATTGAACCATTGATAACTGAACGTGGAAGTTCATTCGATGAACAACATTTAGATTTTAGATGTCTCATTCAGTTGAGCTGTTGTCCCATATCAGTAAAATATCTGAGTCTAGTCTGATTGCATCATTCCTGCTTGCGTTTAGTTAATTAAACTCCCTTGATAGACAAAGAAAGGAAATTGCTAACCCTGATATACGTTCTGTGCTCAAGTACCATGGACATAGCTGCCCCTGTGATCAGTGTTCATAGGCTAAGCCAGTGATGCAAACTTTTCTGCCCTTTTGGTAAATAGTGGTGAGACTTTGACTCTTTCCTTGATTCTGATTTACTTTTTGTGACGGAGCATGATGCTTCCAGTAAGCTGAACATGAAGACACACATACACATGTAAAACATTGATGTCAACTCAAGGGAGTTGTGAGCTGGAGTTTTCATATAACTCGAGTTACAAGGGAATTCCACTCCTCTCGTTAGTCATTGCTTATGAAAATGAAATTTGATATTGGTCATTCATTTGATCTTTGCCTTTTTCATGTAATTATCTCTTAATACTGAACAATATTCACATATAGAAAATTTATGGAATAGTGGTCTAGATCAACGATTGTTGTACCACCCAAATCGGTATGAAGTGGGCAGTACAGACTGGTTCGGGCATGGACCGGTATGTGGACCAAGGTAGGCAATACCGAATGATACCGCCCCCGTACCGGTCCGACGGCATATCGGTACGCGGACCGCCCGCTACCGGGCGGAACGAAAAAAAAAAAACAAAAAACATATATATATATATATATATATATATATATATATATATATATATATATATTAGAAAAAGGTGCCTTTTTCGGCTACGTTGTCGAGGTGACGTGACGTCGCCTTTTTCGGATTATATATATATATTTATATATTTAAATAAACGAGGCGACGTCGTCCCGCGTGGGGAAGGAAAAGGTGACGTCGTCGAGGCGATGCGACATCGCCTTTAAAAAAAAAAAAAAATATATATATATATATATATATATATCGAGCTGTATACCAAACGGTATATCGCTCGGTATACAGTTTCGTATCGTAACGAGCGAACGTCGAAACTCCGGTACGGTACGAAATTGCAGACCTTGATGTGGACCACCCTTGTTTTAGGTGGCTCGATCCAACTCAGAAAGAAAAAAAAGTAGCCATGGGGCTATCCAACTCAGCATTAAAAGAAGAAAAAAAAAACTTTAAAAATAGAAACTAAGGCTCGTGAATGTGACTCTTCTCGCATTCAATGTTGCTGTTGCTTCGCGACACCGCTGCCGTAGCTGCTGCTTCACGACATTGCCGTCATGTTTTTTCTTCTTCCTAGGGACACTCCCACCTCTTTTTCCCCTCTTCTCCTTTGTCGCCTCTATTTTCTTCATCTTCTTCTTCCTCCATCACTTTCTCCTTTTCCTTCTTCCTCCGCTTCCTCCTTTCTTCCTTTTCCCTTCTCATTCTTATTCGTTTTCTTCCTCTCCAAAACATCGATACATACCGGTGAACTAACACATGGTACATCGGTGTGAACCGGTATACCGGTCCAACTAGATCATTGAAACGAGGCAAACCTGGGTCTAGATTATTTATTTTCTAAATACTTTTATCATTGTATGGTCTGAGCTCAATTTTGATATTTGTTCACAGGAAATATAAGGATGAAAGGATTGTTCAACAACTACTTGAGTTTTGTAGATGTTTTTTGTCTACATATTGATTGTGATATAAAATCGTGCACTGAACACTCCTGGTTACCGCTCATTTTGTGATTTATAGGAATGCAGGTGGTTATCTGATGATGACAAGTCCTATGCTCCTACTTCTGTTTTGTGTTACGCCTTCAATTCAGTAGTGAAGTAACTAAACTTAGTTATGGGAGAATCGAGTTTCATGGCTATCTTCATCTCGTACTAGATCTTCAGTGGGGCACAACACAAGATATCATTGTTTCCAGTTCTATTCAGAGAAATATCTTGTTGGCTGGCTATAAAACCATTTTAGCACCACATTTCACTTTCTCTAGTCTGCACTTCTTACATGCAATTTGGTTATAGTGCAATAGTTTAAGACCGGCTTTGTTTTTCGTTAGGCCGTTTAAAGCAAATAGAGCTACAACAGAATAAAGATTTGGAAATGAAAAACTTTCATGATTCTCCTTATGATCCAGTTAACATCATGCATAATTGCTGCTTGTAGTTTATGATGTTATTGCCTGCTTAGAACCTGAACTGGGCTCACAAGGAGACACTCAACATTAACTAGAGAAACTTCTCTTATGTTTACAAGCATCATAGAACATTTTACATTGATTACATTACGGGCATGATTCTTGTTTTCATGGCTCTCTGGTAGTACACCAGCATCAAATTTCTTTACTCGAAACCAATGTCTGATGCTTTCGTTCATCATCTTCTGCAGGAGCGTAATGTACGGCCCCCACTCTCTGTGCAGCAAGGCCAACCACCCACCGGAAATCCTGTATGTTAAAACAATCTCCTGCGCATACCTCTTGATCCTAATCAGAATCAGTATACTTCATGTGATACAGTTAATTATTTATTTGGAAAGCTATTAACATACATGTCTATCAAGTGAGAGCTCTGTATTATTGTCGTTGTAATGACGTGATTATGTAACCTGAGACAAATGTCTGCCAGTTTTTTGGAATAAATTGGTGCATGTAACTATAGGTAAACCAATTGTGAACCTAAACTTAGGATCGCTCAAATAATTTTTTATTGGTATGCAAAAGTTAGGGTTCATTCTCACATGCTTCTCGATCACGACAGAAGATAGCAATTTGACGATGCTAGATGTTGATTTCAGGTAAGTATGAAAAAAGAACAAAGATGTGGGAAATCATGAAAGGGTTACGGCCACTGTACGTGTTGATCCACAGCCACTTAACTCCTTCCCGTGTGGTTTGCACCGCATGGGAGGATGAGCGCGAGTACGTAGCGACACAGCCCACCACGAGCGTGCGCTGATGCTACCGCTTACTCATCGCCGGCCACTCCATCTTTCCCTGCGCACCAACGCGACTCGTCCACAAGATGGATTGCCAACAGCAGAAGCCAACTCGGCCGGAAGAAAGAGCACGGCATAAATTCCACTCGTCGCCACATCTAACCGAGTCCAACCTGCGCCGGAGAAGGCAGACTTCTTCTCTCACATCACCGTCATCGGATCGCCTCGTCACTCCCACCACCATGAAGGGTTCGGGCGCCGTGACGATCGCGTCCACGGTGATCACCGCCGCCGCATCGTACTCGACCGCCGTGTCCGGCTCCTCCCTCCCCGACCCCCCGAAACAGCAATCGGCAGACCAGGTAATTTGCACGCGAGTCATGGTTCCCTACGAATCTTACGTAGCCTAGTCTCGCTTGTTGGTCGCGCAGGAAGAGCAGCGGCGGCGGTCATCGGAAGACAGATTCGCTCCCAGGTTCGATGGGTTGCGGTTCATAGAGACTCTCATCACCGCACATCGATGATCCATGACGACGACTGACGCAACCATCTACCCTATTCCTACATCATTTCATGGATGTAATGCTCACAGTGATTCGTATCATTAGTTGGACATAATTGTATTTCTCTTTTTTATATACCGAACTGATTGCTGTTTCTTTTTTTTTAATAACGGAAAAATACTTTTATTTTTATTTTGTCTTATTCTTATGTCCAAAAAAAAAAAATCTACATTAACTTTTACCCCAAAACACACGACTGAAGCAATGATTCATATCATTGTCTTATTATTTCTAGTGTAAGATGCCATCGCTACCGCTATCGATACATCCTTGTTCCTCCACCGCTACCGCTATCGATACATTCTTCCTTGTTCCTCCACCGAACCGAACCAACATATCATGTGTCGATACACTGATATAAAACGATAAATTATCAAAATAGATCCGATAACCAAAAAGGCAAACACTGATCCCAATTAGACATTTAGAAAAGAATTTCCACAACCAGAGAAAACTTGGGATCAGTTAAAATGGAGGTCATTTGGGTGATAAGGTTTCAACAATGCCTCCCAGAATATGTGGAAACTTCAGGAAGTTGAGATATAGGAGGTAATGCAGTTATTGACATAAGCACAAACAGCATGAATCTATAGTTACATTTAGATCAAGATCAAAGGCATCAAACAAATCCTTCCAAATTAGCATAAACAGCATGTTTGTTGTTACATAGCAACTTAAACAAGCACAATCAAGAGAGAGATGAAAATACCCCACTTGCCCAAGTTTACTAGCAGGAAATTGCAATCAACTTATGCATACTACTTGCAGAAATAAACCCTGAAGGACCTTGTACTCAGATGTGCAATCAAAAAGCAAAGTTTCATATCAATTCTTCTTCCTGTCCACATATCAGTAGCACCTCAGCTACCAAACAAGCATAGACACATTGCTCAAATTAATGAACAAATTATAAAAAATAGCAGCCCATGGGCCATAGTCCTAATATCATTCATGCAACATCAACCAGCATTTGGCTTACTCATGATGAATTCTAAGCACTCCACTAAATGGAGTATATCCAGAACAAAAATATGTCTGCTTAACCTTCACCAATCATACTGTAAACACACAATACAAAAGGACCTGCAAAATAGAATACATTGGAAAGATGTTGAATGAGTATGAAACATGAGAGATAAACCAGCTGAGATGGACTACTCCAAGCAACAAAATGACTTGAGCAAAAAAATGCATCTTAGTGATCCTACAAACTTTATACACTTAGTTTTGGATTTGTTATCTACAGTTGAGAACCAGTGAAAGCACAGACATGTCTACTAAAATTGTCATTTCATCAACAACCTCAGGATTGAAGTAAGCATGCATGAGAGCAATAGAACAGCAGAATTGTGAGAATGAAATTATGCAACACATGGGTAATTCCAACCAGATCCAGCGCTACAGACAAAATAATAAGACAAAAACTTATAAGCTGAACCTTGCGTCGGTGATGGCTCTCCATGCCTAAAGGATACTAGATCAGTGTCTCCCTTCATCTTTTAGCTAGTAACCACATACCAAGCTTCATTAAATATACTGTAAAGTGTAAACACACAATGCAAAAGGACACACAAAACAGAGTACATTGGAAAGATGTTAAGAGTGTGAAACATGAGAGATGATCTGAGATGGACTACTCCAAGCAGCAAAAATTCTTGAGCAAGTATGCATGTCCACCAAACTTGTCATTTCATTAACAGCCTCAGTATTGAAGTTAGCATGCATGAGAGCAATAGAACAGCAGAATTGTGAGTATAAAATTATGCACACATGGGTAGATCCAATCAGAACCACCGCCACAGACAAAAGAATGAGAAAAAAACTTATAAGCTGAACCTTGCATCAATTCTACTTCTCCATGCCTAAAGGATACTATACCAATGCAACCACATACCAAGATCAATCAAACATACTCAACTGTTATTTTCTTTATAGGTAAGTAAAACAGAAACATCATCATATCAGATTAAAAATCTTGTTCACACAAGCAGCCACCATCGCGGAATTATGAATATATAGCCATACAAGCATCTTCATAATTATTTTAATGTTATAACCCTATTCAAGAGGCAGATTTAGGCATCCAATTGATCAGGAAGGGAAGGGATCATCACCAAACAAGAAGAGGTAAAGGCAAAGGCGGACCAAAATCGATTCTTCCGTTACTTAGATTTTGTCGATGTCCTCATCCTCGAACTCGATGTAGTCATCAGCAGCGCCCTCATCCTCCACGTCGAGGCCTCCGATGCCCTCGTTGAGACGGATGTTCTCGGGAAGCTCGCCGTAGGCCTTGAGGAGGCGGGCCTCGTCGGGCATGTACTTGAAGATGACGTCGGCCTTGTCGTCCTGGTAGTCGCGGAGTCCCAAGAGGATGATGTCCCCGGCGGCGATCCAGACCTTCTTGTGCATCTTGCCGCGGATGTGGCAGAGCCGCTTGCTGCCGTCGATGCACATGGCCTCGCAGCGCCCGTTGCCGAGCATCCGGAGGACCTGGGCGTACTCCTGCCCGTCCTCCTTGAAGACCAGCTCGCGCTTCTCGTCGTCGGCCTCGTTCTTCCCTCGCTTCCGGTTCTTCCCTCCCTTCCCCTTGTTCTTCGGCATCCTTGTTGTGCGTCGATCGAACCCCTAAACCTAGCGCTCGATCCTTTGGTTTCCTCGATCGGTGTTTGTTCGGTGCTCCGAGATCGCGTTAGCGTCACGGAAACCGGAAGCTGATGAGACCCTGCTTTTATATTCGGGGTGGAGGTAGATGTCGGTTAATCCATCTTCGCACGAATCATAAAGCAAGCCCACTATGACAACTAGCGGGCCCAAACAAAGTTATAACGATGGCCCATGTTTTCTTCTCGAAAATGCATTTCACCCCTTCCATCTGGACCATCTCACGTACCTGTCACGTAATTGTAAGGTGGGACCCAGAAATCTTCACGTTACTGCCAATCGAAACGAGGATAGTGGCTGGGTAGTTGTAAACCAGTAGAGAAGTATTGCTTGGGAAATCAAATTTTGTCCTTCTATTTCATGATAATAACAGAAGGACTCCAAAATTTATTATCTTCTCAATCAGGGACCTTTTTGTAGATGTTCCTTGAATATTTTCCCCACTCGGTCCTCGGCACCGACCTCCGCGCAGTATCCCAACGTTAGTCTCAGGGGAGACCAAGATGCCGGAGGCGGGCGGCGGCACGGCGAACCGTGGAGGCGGAGTCGATGAGCCCGAGGACATCATCGATATCCTCCCTCTCGAGCTCGTCCGATCCCAGCTGATCCCTCCCGCTCCAAACCGCCGCGGGTCGGCGATCGATTGGCTGCCGGAATTTGGTGGCGCCTCGTGGATCGCATACGGCGCCTCCTCTCTTCTCGTCATTTCCCACTTTCCTTCTCCTCTCTCCGACCACGAACGCCAACTCGGCCCATTCTTCCGGCAGGTGATCGAGCCGCCGCCTGGAGGTGAGCCCGCCGATTTGAGTGCGGTCTCTTGGTGCCCAGCGATACCGTCAGAGGGAGAGATCGCGGCGGCATTGGGAAATAGCATCTTCGTGTACTTGCCGGTCCCCGGCGGCGAATCAGGTAAGAGGGAGTGTCTTTTCGGTTTCCTGACTATTAGAATCGAGAAAATTGGAGAGAGAAAAAGGACTGAGTGGAGAGAAACCAAGCAAACTGATTTATCTCCACATGACTGTTTCTCTTTGAATCTGCTCGTTTCTTCTCTTCTTTCCTCGAGTGTTTTGGATCAAGAACTGATTAATTTCATTCCCAAAGTTTAAAGGTTCTAGATTTTCTTTGATTCTTGAATATTCAGATTGATTCTGATTACAAAATATATGCCACATGATTTAATTGGGTATCTTATATTTGAATCTATTAGTCCTTTCCTAAGATGTTTGTGCCATTGCCTCTAGCTGTGCTTGGCATTTTGCTTTACTTCATCCAAAGGAGTCAAAGCGTTCTGAGTATGTAGGTGGGTTTGTACTTGTATATTTACTGTACCATCTGGGTTGATCCTGCTTCACGCACCCAGCCAGTTTTGTCTTTCAGGATTCTGGAGGTAACAACAATTGTACTAGAAAGGTTCAGGATTAGCGCATTTCAATTGTTAGTCCTTTAGCATACTGTGGACTAAGTTCTTTTTGCTAGTGTTATAAGTAAAAAATGTCCAATAACTTGTTGCTATGTATTCATCGAATTGCTTGGAATTTTCTGTTTAGTTGACAAGCAGTGGCAGTCGGGGTTCTGTTAGCAGCAAAATAATTTCAACCATGGATAAAATTTCTGAAGGACTTATACTTTTTTACCTGTTGTTGGTAACAAACCATAACTGAGCAACGGAAAATTTCAGGTTCCTTTTCTTGGAAGCAGACTGTGGGGTTTGTGGAGACATTTTCAATAGAGACAATTGGATGGACGGGGTCTGGTGATGGGCTAGTTGCTGCTGGTGCCGAAGTGGTCTTATGGAATAGGAAAAAGGGCTACTCTTGGGAAATGTCTTGGAAGTTGAAAGCAGAGGTGCCTCAAACTATTGTTTCTGCAACCCAGTTTGCTCAAGGGTCTGTGGCAACAGCTCCGCAAGCATTGATGCAGCATGACAAAGTTATATCCGGAGACCTTCATTCTTCAGTGTCAGACGAAACCAAGCATGTTCTAGTATATCATGATGATGGTAAATCGGGAATAACAAAAGTTCAGCTCTGTCATCCTCAACCTGTTTTGATGATTCAGTGGAGGCCATTTTCTGGGATGCAATTGCAAAAAGATGCTTTCCCTGCATGGAGGGACATGCTGTTGACTTGCTGCTTGGATGGAACAGTAAGATTGTGGAGTGAGATAGACAACGGTAGGCCTAGAAAATTCAATAAGGACATGCATGATCAGAAGCACATGAGGCGATTGTTCCATGTTGTTGCGGTGATTGAAATGAACCAGTCTTTGAAGGGAACACTTGGTAGAAACATATTTGTAAAATGGGCACTTGAACTTGGTGGTGTAATTGAAAAGGGTGAAGGAGATTGTTATTCTTTGTTATCATCTCATACTGAATGTGAGCAAATTGGCAAGTGTGAGTGGTTGATTGGTGTAGGGCCTAACTTCTCCATTACTTTCTGGGCCATTCATTGTCTTGATGATGTGTCCCCTACACGGTTTCCACGGGTGACGATGTGGAAGAAAGCAGATTTGATAGATCTTAAAGGGTCTAACTTTCTCCATTGTAATTTTTCAGAGACAATGGGCCAACCTATCCTAGTAAAAGTTGTTGCTTCAAGGTGTCGGCTTTTTGGTCCACCTTCTTCATGCTCTTTGCTTCAATTATTGCCTGATAATTCAATCAGCTGGTCACAATTGTATAGTTCATCAGAAAATACAGAGGATGGAATTTTAAGTAAGATAACAAAGGAGAGAAGTCTTTCATGCTTTGCTGGCAGTGCTCTCAGTGAGCATGGGCACACTGGGCGCATCATACAAATTGCAGTGCATCCATATAGTCGTGATATTGAACTTGCTGTTTCATTGGATTCCCATGGTTTACTTCTCTTCTGGTCCTTGTCTACTCTTTCAGAGAGCATCTTGGGTGTGCATACGCACATACATCCCATGTGGAAACTTATGGGTCATATAGATTTACCAGTTTCATCGCCTGATTGTAAATTTTCATGCTTGGTGTGGGCACCTTCAGTTTTGGAGGAGAACCGATTTCTTCTTGTGGGACATGAAGATGGAATTGATTGTTTCATGATTGAAGATTCCTTGAAAGGGGAAAGTATATTATCTCACAAAATTCTCACAATTCCATTTGGTGGTCAAACAAATGGAGCGAGTCCAGATCAAATGTTTGCAACACCTATTAGTTGCGGTGTTGGCCAATCATCTTGTTATAGTAGTTTCTCATTGCTTTGTGTATGGATTAGAAATTTTCAAACTTTATCATGGAAGGTCATCCTTCACATGTCCGGAACCAGTGGTATACTTTCCTCTGATGTCAAAGGACTTGCTATTTCGGAAGAAGGTAGATGCACAAGTTCTTCTGGTAAATTTTATTATGCCAATTCTTTTAGGCAGTCATCGAACTTACCTACTCCCCAGTGTTGTGGTGAAGTTACCAGTGTTGCTGTAGTTTCTCCAAGTAGTTGTTTACCATCCATCCAACAAGCATCTTCTAATGATTTTCCTAGTAGTTATTTTGGATACCATATGGCCACAGGATATTCTGATGGAACTTTGAGACTATGGAGGGTTTGCCATGTGCAATCAGAACATTCTGATACAGAATATGTCCCATGGGAGTTAGCGGGTACATTTACTGCACATGAAGGTCCAGTCAACGCAGTCTCTTTAGCTAGTTTTGGCAGTAAAGTTGCTACCACCAGCATCTGTGGCCCTAACAGTACATCCAGTCTTCATATCTGGGAATCTGTAAAGTTGACAGGTGGTGGTTCTTTTGTTTTAGAAGATGCAATATTCTTAAAAGGGACTGTTGTTGCTCTTAGTTGGTTAGCTTTAGGCAATGGTCAGACATTGCTTGGAATCTGTCTGCCAATGGAGTTGCGTATATATTCACAGAAAAGATCCTCTATTCACTCTTTTGTACATTCAGATAAGTCAAAGGAGATCCATAGTTGGTATTGTATTGCAATCACTAGTTCTTTGACCATTGTAAGAGACTTCTTTTGGGGACCGAAGATGACTGCTGTGCTTGTTCACGAGAAACATTTTTCTGTCTACAGTCAGTGGTTATTCAGATCAAATAGTCCGTGCTGTGATGATTCTGTTGCCTATGTTAATCGAATGCAAGAAAACTTGTTCTGTGCAAGTGATACTGATAGAAACATCTTCAAGACACAAGAACAATTGAAAACTGGGAGCAGTGGAAAGATTTTTCAGCAGGATTATGCTCCTGATACTAGAAATAGGTTATTTTCCATTCTAGATATATCAAATAAATTGGATGGAACTTTAGCACTGTATCATCCTGAGGCATTGATTCAATATATCTATTCAGGTACTGTTTCAGCTCATACAATATTTGACGTCATACAAGTTGTCATAGGCAACACATAAAAATATCATGGCCTTTGCTTTGCAACTTATGTTGGTTAAGGAACACTGAAAAACATATTATTGTCATGAAGGACAATCATCCAAATAGTCTGCAGCTTATGTTGTGAATGGACTGTCTATTTAGAAAGCAAGCAACACCATTTTCCCCTTGGGTGTGTTCTCATGAGTCATGATCACCAGTCGACCAAACCTGTTTATGCATAAATAGTTCTAATTTATTGGTTTTCTATTGTTAGCCAGTACCTCGGAAGGATTTATAACATTATCTTATGAAAATTGGCCTTTGGTTTTCAAATATTAAATTCGAACTGTTTTTTATGCTTACAACAGTCATTGTATTTTGCCTACTAACAAAGTATCCATGTCCAGATAAATGTAACATGGTCTTGATGGTTTGAAATCACTGTACAGAAGAATTAAACTCCATCAGTCACTCAATTTTATGATGATACTTCCCTTAATCTACCCCATCTGACTAGTTGGTGGAAGATGTCTAGATGATGGAAAAAGTAGTGCTGCAGGGAAGTAGTTACTTCTGAAGGAGACTCTTGCAAACCTGGAAATGATTGTTATTTCTGGAAAGAAGAGACGTATTGATCTATGTAGCAACAGTAGCATAGTCATCCTACTTCATCCGATGCTATAGTTTGCTATATGCTATTCATGATCGTTTTCTCTTGGTGACGTAGCATCATATTATGCAGCATTAGAATTTTAGAGGCTTGATCATGCTCTATCCATTGCCTATTTGATTCTGACCACAATATTATTGCCTTGTTCATCAGTAGTTTTACTTTAGTTGGACAGTTGTCGATACTTCTCTTAAAGAGGAACAGAAAACAAATACACAAGGACATATTCATTGGATACACAAGAGTTGTTCTCACCATTTGAGCACTATAAACTTAAGTAGAATTGGGTATGCATGGCAATGGGGTTATAGTTCTGCAATCTGTTAGTGGCTTAACATTTGAATTATAAGTTCCTTTTGCTAATTTTTCACTTTTAGTCATCATCAAGCTCTAAGCTGACCAGACAAATGGGAAATCTTCTGTAACTTGGAACAATTTGTTCATTATCTACAAAGTGCTTTCTCAGTCCTTCCAAGTTTGATTCTGTATCAGACCACAGCTATATTAAGGGATTATAATCTATTTCAGTATTACCTCTACTTATGTGCCATTAATATGAATCCTATATTTCTTCTGTTTCCTTATTCATTGCAAGATATCAATACCTTTATTTTTCCTTAGGTCATGTGTGCTCACCAGCTTCGTCCTCATTTTGTATGTTGTTAATACGGTTAACTTTCTTTCTCAAGTCTCACTTAAATGGTATGTCCCTAAATTACCGAAAATGGTGCCCGCCAGGAAATCAGAAAAAATTATTCACTCAAAATTTATTTTCCTGATCTGATCCTAGCTTCATTGCCATAGGTTCTGTGAGAATATTCTGTTATTAATATTGATTATTATTTTTCGAGGCATATACTCATGGAAAAGGATATTATACAAAAAATTATAATGCATAAGGAATCAGTGAATATCATTTAGTTTGTATTGGTCTTGGATTATTAAATTTGTGCTGAGAATATTATACATATATATAGATATTAATTTGACATTAAAAAACTATAATGCTATTAATAATCTGGTTTTATGCTTTTCTCTGTTTCATCTAGTTTTATTGTGGTGACATTGAGCATTAGGCCATGACTAACTCCTGCCTGAGCTTCAAAGGTTTCACTTGTAAGATGTTGTTCATACTTCATACTACTGTTGAAACAATGATCACTTGTTGCAGGTAACTGGAAACGTGCAAAAGTTATTGTGAAACATTTTGTTAAATGTGTTAGTTGTAGTAAAACTTCATCTTCCATTATGAAGGGCAATCAATGTGGAAAATCTTCATATAATGTGCCTGAAGTTCACTTGTCTACATACTTTGAGGATAATAACTCTGTAAATTCATCCAGTGAAAGGTTATTTTGGGGTCAGGGTACTACTTCAGAAGAACCTACTTTGCATTTTCAAGGAAACAGTCTCCAGTTGCTAGACAGTAAACTAGAGGCTAACACTTTTGGGAGAATTTCAACTGCTGATGAAAAATCTGAAATCATGGATCTCATTGAAACTCTTGAGAAATCTGATGGAATTGCTGGTATGACAGATTTGGAGAAAACCCAAATACTTGTGATTCTTGATCTTCTGAATGAAATCAGTGATGCAAGAGCTACTTCAGCCTATAAAAGCCTTGATGAAGCCGGGCGTAGGTATGTTAAAATAAAAAGAGTAGAAGTGATTTTCTAAGATATCAAATTTATTCTTATACTTTGTGAAGTGTCTACCTTGTATGTACAAATACAAATACGAAGTCACTGATTTTGGGATTGTTTGTCATAATATTAACAATGTTTTTTTATTTCTCCAAAGGTTCTGGGTTTCTGTGCGATTTCAACATCTATATTTCATTCGTAAGTTTGGAAAGATGGTTGCTGAAGAGCTTGTCATCAACTCTAGGTTGGCTGCATGGGCCTTCCTATCTGATTGTCAAGATGATCTGCTTAGTTCTGTTTTATCCACGGAGCCATCTTGGTTAGAAATGAGAAATTTGGGTATAGGGTTATGGTATACAAATGTGTCACAGCTGCGAACAAGGGTATATTACTTAATTCCAAACTGTCATGTCAGATTGATTGCTTGGTCTTACATTATCTATTTAGCATAATTCTGCAGTTACTATTTATAAACATCATAGATCTGCAGCTTTTGTAATCTCACATTGCTATGAAACAAAATACTAGTATTCAAACTAATTGTACCACTGAAATCATTCTTTCGACCTAAAAATGCAGCTCTTTTGATTATGTGGGTTGTTGAATATTATTGAACAAGTTGGTCCATTGTTTTATAGTGTGCCATCCCTTTACTGAATTTCTGGGCATGTCTTTATATTCTGATAATGTTATGTAACTTTCTGGAAATTCTGTTTGATTGTTCATTTTAATTGCTTTCATTCTTTTGCATAATCATGCTCCAGATCTTCCTGACTAACATAATATATTTGACCATATAGATGGAGAAGCTGGCAAGATCGCAATATCTGAAAAACAAGAACCCTAAGGACTGTGCACTTTTGTATTTAGCACTCAACAGGCTTCAAGTTTTGTCTGGTCTTTTCAAAATTAGCAAAGATGAGAAAGACAAAGTTTTGTTTGGATTTCTTTCACGTAATTTCCAGGTTTGTCAGTGTAATTGTGCATAATATACTCCTTTTTGCTCTAGAGCATTGTGTGAAGTTTGCAAGCACTTATGTAGTATCTTATTTTGCATTAAAAATGACATTTTGGTTCCAAGTTCCAAGTTTGTTTTATAAAAGCTGATATATTATGCTCATGTGGAAAGTGGTGCAAAACATTGTACTGCCTTTTTGAGAGTGCATTTTCACTGATTTAGGAAGAGAAGAACAAAGCTGCTGCTCTGAAGAATGCTTATGTTTTGATGGGAAGACATCAATTGGAGCTCGCAATAGCTTTTTTTCTGCTAGGTGGAGATCCTTCCTCTGCTGTCACTGTTTGTGCTAAGAACCTTGGGGATGAACAACTAGCTCTTGTTATTTGTCGGCTCATTGAAGGTTATGGTGGTCCATTGGAGAGGCAACTCATATTAAGCATCTTGCTTCCCAATGCATTAGAGAAAGGTGACTACTGGCTTTCCAGCCTACTTGAGGTATGTGTTATATAAGCATCCTAGTTTTTAGTCTCATTCTCCCAGAAATTTCCAATTGTTTCTATGTCAAAATTCTATAGCCTGTTAATGCTAACATAATTTTGCATGGTCAGTGGACATTGGGGAATTACTCACAATCAGTCAAGAGACTAGTTGATTTTCGGACAAAACATGTCAGCTGTAATTTAGTTGCTTTGCACAATCATGCTTTCTTATCTGATCCTGATATTGGTCGGTACTGCATGATACTTGCCACCCGAAATAGTTTCAGATGTTCTGTTGGTGAGAATGTCGCAGCAGCCTTTTCTAAGCTTGCAGCATTTTTGGCTGCAAGTGCCTTGAACAGATGTGGAATCCCTGTAAGTTCTATCTAAGTTGGATTTGCATATTCATTTTGTCTGTTCAAATTGTGTTGCTGAATTAGTAACTCTTCTTTCTACAACTTATTTGTATCATTTATGCATCTGCTGTATCTGATATGGGACATATGTTGTGATTAACTTTGGATATTGGATTCAGTTTGTGACGAATCTAATATATTTTCATCTCCCCAAGTAAACACAGAATGACAGATACAGTACTTTCTCGCTCATTGATTCAGATTTTGAACATGAGCCTTCTGTAGGAGACAAAATCATTTTGGAAGTCGAAATTCAATATCTTATCTTATCAAACATTTTCCACTCTATTCAAATTCTGACAATTGATTAAATTCTATAGATTTGTGAAACTGTTGCAGTATTTAAGTATTAACCTAACCAGGCTTGATCAAATGTTTATAGTCAGTATATTGTTGATGTCTCATTCTATCTGAGCTAATCCTGGATTTCAGGGCCTGTGGCGGATTTGCTAGGTCCAGAATAGATTCGGTAGAATGTGCACTTTTTATCTGTCTTTTGATGCCGAGGAAAATTAATACACCTAACTTGTACATAACTCCTGCGGTTTACGTGAAAATGATGAATATTTTGGAGATTTGAGACTAGCAATATATGGCTAAGTCACGAAATTGTAGTAGGCTAATGGTTTCTCCTGTCAATACATCACAATTAGTTAGAAGGGTTTGATTATAGTGAATTGACATGGGAACTGAAATGATATCTCATTATTTTGCTGTTATAAAAGATAGTTTTAGGTGAAAGATCATTACAGGCTAATAATTCACTAGATTGTAAATAAGGTTTATTTTTCTTGTAATATTTTGATGAAAGATGTTCCTACTGAACTTGTAAATGTTATAAAGCTCTGTGAACTTTTATGATAAGATATTTGGATAGTCCCCAGTTTTGTTGCACTATTATGTGATATAATTTCTTCTTTGAAATGATTTATCAAACTGCGCATATGTAAAACAAAAAGAAAAGGTTACTGGAATTTGGGAACTTCCCTAGATACTCTGTGATATCTTCTAATCAGGAATCAGTTGTTTGGTGATTGCTTTTATCTTTATTGCTTGAGTTGTTTTGTGCTTAATAGCTTATGAGAGAAAACATGATTTTGGTCTTTGAGGCTGATAAAGTGTCTTTTTGTTTGTCTAAGCTTGATGCACTTGAATGCTTGTCATCTTCTTTAAGCATTGAAGGTATGGACCACAAGAATATGTCAGGTGTTGAAAATCACGATCTTTTTCAAGGAATACTGAATCCATTCTCTAGTGATGCTTGCAACTGGCTACTAGAAAGTGTGGCCCATCAGTTGGAGCTGGATGTTAAACTAAATATGGCATTACGATACATATCAAGCTACTTGAGAAATCACCCAAGATGGCCATCCATTAACCTATCAAAATCCAGAAAAGCAATTAGCTCTGACTATGTTGCTTATCAAGATGAGGAGTTTCAGCAGCTGAAGCTTGATCTGGGCATGATAATATCAATGTTTGACAGGAAATTCTCACTGAGGCCAGTTGGCTTAGCTAACATGGTAATTTGATATATTACCAAGACAGTTTTCTTTTGCTTTTTCTTTCTTCTTTGATCTGTAATATTTACATCTTCAAGTTTCACATCAACTAATGACATTTAAAGGTATGTCTCTCATGACAGTAAATTTGTGATTTGCCTATGCAGGTACTACTTTTTGCCGACAACAAGGGATTGATTTTTCTTGGTTACCAGCTCTTGTATGTCAATAATTCTCTAGAAGGTGAAGATAATCACCGTACTCTTGACATGGTTTTGGATCCTGCTTTGATCAGGCTTCTGTTTAAGGCCACCGAGGAGATCTTATGTTTTCTGGCTAGGTTTGTTGTGTCGATCAATTTTACTTATTCAATGCTGAATCCAGTTTGTGACAGTAACACGAAATCTAGAGAGTATAGTCATGATCAGCTACTTAGTGTGTTTTGTTTGCAGAACATGTTATACTTGATCAATATTTTCAGGCTAATCTTTAGTTGTCAGAAAAAAATTGTTCCAGAAGATCTCACTTTGTGGTCTTTGGTTTTTGATCTTCTTGAATTTTATGTAAACTTTGCTTCTGCATGCATTAGAAGAAATATTAAAGAACTGATTCTGATGATTCATCCTATTGTAAATGCATTTATCAATGATGAGGTCTCTTTTGAAGTTGCATATGGGAAACTGAGGGAACTTTCACGTCAGACTTCACTATTGGTTCATGATGCATCAAATGATGAGGCTGGATTCATTTCTGACTCTGGATTTCAACAAAAACATTCAGAAGTACGTGAGTCTTCAATTCCAGAAGATGAAAGGTGGCAAATATTAGGGGTTTGTTTATGGTTGCACATGTTGAACTTTACAAAGCTTGGACTAAGCAAGTTTCCAGCGAATGAAGAGTGTTTCGATGTTAGAAGTATAAAAAATGTGATCGATACATTTCCTTTTGCTAGTGCAAATTCACTAGTAAATGCACTCAGATATGTCTCCTCTTCTTTGGTAAAACTACTCGCTTCATTCCTTAAACAGAAAGCATTGAAAGGTTCACCAGTTAATAGTATTGTTTGGTTGGATGAATGTGCTCGCTCCCATCCGTGCTCATTACAGAATTGTCTAAATCAGGGACTTGATTCTTTGCAACTGCCTGACAATGAGCAGCAGCCATCTTTGAAGATATTGTGGGATGTTTCTGTCAGTCCTTCTGAAATATGTGCATATTTTGCTAAAGAAAAAGTTGGCTCTTTTCCCTGTAATCATCAGAATCAGTTTGCTTCCTGGAAAGATGTGCAGAGGAATATTTCCTCTGAGAATGAGAATGCTGATTCTTTGGACAATAGAGAGGGAGAAAAGATTGGTGGTAATGGTCTTTATAAAGAAACCAAATCAGGACATGATGGTACAGTTTTGGACAAGGATATTTTTCTTGAAACAAATAGGAAACACTTAGGTCCCAGGGGAGATGTTACTTTCTTCAACAACCCAAAAGAAGTTATGAAGAGAAGTGGGGAGCTTTTTGAGGTATATTTTTCTTTGCTAAATCTTTTCTCCCAAAAAGCACAGAACATAATATCTGCAAGTTAAGCATCATGGTTATAAAAGCAGGTTAAAAATGTTCTTTTCGTTGCAGGCTATATGCTTTAACTCCATCAATGAGAATGAAGTTGCACTTGCAAGCAACAAAAAGGTAACTTCTTCCTTGCATATAAAGCATGATTTATGATCTGTCTTGTGAAAGGAGAATTCTAGAACCTAAAAATTTGTTCTTATTTATGGCTATATTCTCTGTGAAGATTTGTTTGATTATGGCATGACACAATTTTTTACTTTTATGAGAGTATTATAACTTGTAGAACTGGGTTTTTCTTCCTGGTAATGAAGAACCCTCCTTTTGTGTTTTAACAAATACTATGTAGAAAAATCAGATGCCCGCTGCTTGATGTCCATTGACTTGGTTGTTGGCTATGTTAACCCCAATGAAAAATCAATTCATCAAGATCGACAAGTGCTGAAGCTTTTTTATTTTACTGGTTCTTTTTCAACTATAATCCTATATGGATGAAATGTTTTTGTGTCATATAATCTGGAGTCTGGAATATATCACCTCATGTTGGACAAAAGTTGATGACTGTCAATTTTCTTCTGATTTTTCTTTAATGCATGCATTTGTCACATGGATTTGACCTGTTTACTTGTGTGATGTGTCCACGTTACCAATTTTCTAGACCGAAATTCTCCTATAGTACATAGAAAAGAATTAGCTTACTATCAAAACTTCAGCAGCTTTAGTACATAGAAATTCTTTACTACTCCAACCAAGTTCCAGCACACAGATTTTCTAATTTCGCTCAGTCCGGCTCGAAGTTGAGCTTACCATCTGGTATTCATACCACACCATGGTGGTAGACTACTACCCGTTACCTCTTTCATTCTTTTTTTTGTCTTTTACTTCTCCTCCTCCTCTACCCCCTCTTCCTCCTCCTCTGCCTTTTTCTTTCCCTATATTGGTTCTCCTCTTTCTGCTTCCTTCTCCTCTCCTCTTCTTTCTATTTGGTCTGTCATTTGTGTTGACTAGTATGCCAGCATACGATGTGCCAATATGCAATATTCCAGTATGTACCATACCAGTCTTGTCAACAATCAGTATGGATCTTGGACCAAAACTTAAAACCTTGCTCTTTTGTTCAAGACATATTTGTTCCCTCGGAGTAATATAATATTTTTTTAAGGACTTATAGAGGATACACGCTTGTCATTATTCAATTTGTGGATAGGTGGATCTTTGGGAAATTTGGGGTGTCTTTCAAGATTTTAGTAAATGAATATTGTTGAATCTTTTGCTCCCTCACTCCCCTTTGTGTTTCAATATCTTTAACCTTCACACCCTTTCATATGAGTGTTGTCATATACTCTTCCTGAATATGGCTCGACACCTCTATGCATACTATGTGTGTCACTCTGTGGGCCCTGATGAATTGGTAATGGGAGATTGTAGAGCATAACCCAAAATTTCTTTGGCACACTTGGCAATATTTTGTGACTAACCATCAAGTTCATGTCTTTTAGCTGAGGCACAATTTGGCACAAAAGAGAAATACCAGAATGTAAACAGCTAGTTATTGGATAGAAATTTATACCTTGTTTTCTCCAGTTTAGGCTCATGTAATTATGGAGTAATGCTCCAAAACTTGCTGTATACATGTGAAAAGGGGCATGAAATAAATCATTTTGCAAACTTCAGTGGATTGGAGTAATACTGTAAAACAACAACAGAAATTTACATTTGACGAGATGGTGCAGATGGGGTGGAAGTAATTCCCTGTAAATGCCCGTATCCTGGTTAAGTGGATTGCAGTTATTCCTGTATACTTAAGTTCTTGGTAATATATGTAACTCAAAAATTACAAAAATATAGCATTTCTGTTAGATCTACAATTACTTGTCAGTATCACAGGCCTTCATCCTTACTTAAAATGGTCTGCATGTTTATTCATGTCATACAGATATTTCCTTTCTTCTTTTGGGTTATGATACATGATTTAGGTGGTTCCAAATTGCGGATCTCGGTGTTGGCTGTATTGTTGTACACTTGTACTTACTGTGTCAGCAACTATTCATCGAGTGTCAAGGGTGCATCATGTGTTCTGTTCATGAAGAACTGGCAACATGCATTCTAGCTAGTTTAGGCACAGGAGAACATGGCATTAGTGGTATCTATTATGTACTGTTCTATTGGCTGTCACTGTACAATCAGTCATGGGTAAGATATGTGGCACCAAAAGCATTCTGATCCTTTGAATTATATTGTACTTTTATTTTTGAAGATTGATAGTATGAAATAATTGATATTAGAAATATTGGAAATTATGTCTGTGGTTTCATTATTTTTATTTCGGTGATATCTTGGCACCTCATTGTTTATGGTTATTATACCAATTAACTGGTTATTTTTAGGGGCTCATTTTCTTCAACTTGGAAGATAAGGAACATTTCAGGCAACAAGCAGAGTATATCTGGTCAGTTTCTGATTGGCCACAAGATGGGTGGGCTGGTTGTGAATCTACACCTGTTCCTACATATGTTTCTCAGGGCATTGGCCTTGGGAACAAAAGAGGGGCACACCTTGGTTTGGGTGGTGCGACAATTGGCGTAGGCTCTTTGGCAAGACCAGGAAAAGACCTGACTGGTGGTGGAGCATTTGGAATACCAGGTTATGCTGGTATTGGAGCTGTAGGTTTAGGATGGGGAGAAGAAGAAGATTTTGAGGAGTTTAGAGATCCTCCAGCTACAGTTGAAAACATTCACTCACGAGCATTATCACGTCATCCCTCGATGCCTTTCCTTTTAGTTGGATCTAGCAACACACATGTCTACCTCTGGGAGGTAATAATTTTCTTTGATAATGCCAAATTATCTGTTGTGTTATTTGATTCGGATATTTTGAAGAGAACTTTTTATTAATCAAGTTCTTAAACTTGTAAAGGCACTGATAGTAGTATCAGTGAAAATTTCAAGTTTATCCTGTCAAAGTTCTTTTTGGTACTACCGATGCTCTATCACTAAGTTAAAAAAAAATTATTTGCAGCATTTTCACTGGCATATTCCTTCTTATAACTTGGATTTTATGATTAAAATCTGTTTCCTTCCTGACAAATGGTGATAGAATCTATTAATACAAACTAGAAAGTAAGGATTGAAATTTCGTACCATACCAAAATTTTGAGACATATTCGGTATGGTACGGTACTGTATACTGAGCGATATATTTTGATATACCGCTCAGTATATATATATATATATATATATAGAGGTAAACTCGAGCGACGTCACAGATTAAAAAAAAATTGCGACGTCGCCCAAGGCGACGTCACCTCTCTTCCCGGGCGACGTTGTCGAGGCGACGTCGTAGATAAAAAAACAAATGACGTCGCAGATTAAAAAAAAATTGCGACATCGCCGAGGCGACGTCGTAGATAAAAAAAAAAATTTACTAGCGACGTCGCTCGAGAAGAGAAGAAAAAAAAAATCTTCACCTCTCTCCGCCCTGCGATGCCGATGCCTCTTCTCCCGTGCACGGATGAGAAGTCGCCAATAGACGAAGAGGAGAGCGGCGATCTCCAGGTTCTCCCTTTCTTTTGCTATTTCTTTCTTCCCCTTCTCCCTCTTCTTTCTTCTCCCTCGATCACCGTTGACAATACCACTTGGTAGCGGGCGGTCCGTGTGTTGGTCTGCTGATGGACCAGTACGAACCGCCTGGTACGGGTTGTATCATTCGGTATTGCAGACCTTGCTGGAAAGTATTTAATTTAAGTTCCACAAGTTGTCTCTGCCTTGGTTTGGATTAATATTGATCCATCAGAGTTGGATTCTTATGAAAAATACATTAAATTCCCTATTATATGTGGCTAATTGTGACTCATAGGATGCTTTATCTTGTAAGTAATTTCTGTACATATGTTTATATGTAGCCTATGTAATCATTTTGGTTAGAGAGAAATATGAAATTCTACAGAAATATGTTGACGTACTCATTGCTATTTGTTATGGTTACTCATTGATCCATTAGATTTTTTTTCCTTGTATTTTCGTATGCATGATATTTAGCATTGCTATTTATATATATGTTTTCATCTATATTCATCTACGTGCATCATAAGTTTCTTCATTTTTTTTTCAGAATCTTTGCATTGTTTCTATTTTTGTGCTCTTGCTTTGGGGTTTCAATCATCTTTCCAATTTGCAACTTATACGAAATACAAAATTTGTTTAATTGTTCATAGCCTCTGTATTCTGCCTCTCCTCTCTATTTCTTCTTGGCTTTTGATTTAATAATCATGTGACTCTATGATAGATTCAGTTTCATCCTCTCCTCATAAAGGGAAAAAATATAGGTAGAATAGTAAAATTCAAAATGTGTATTCTGGATGGGTTTGATGGAGTCGAAGGGCACTTATGGAGTATTATATGTCTTACTATCTTTGACAAGGTCACAAAATCCAAGGTTTTTAATCTAGTATCGTATTGGTGTACTGAGCCTTGCTCGGTACGGTATGTACTGATGTACCGAGCGGTTTGCCAGGGCATATTGAGTGGAGAACACGAAGCAACTTAGGGTTTTTGTATTTGATCGTGGACGCAGAGGAGAAAAACTCCCCCCACCGACAGGTGAAGTGCCTTGGGGTTGACTGGTGCATGCACGAGGGGGAGTGGCGGAGAGGGAAGGCTTTCGGAAAGGGAAAGTTCTCGTGGCCCTCCAACGCGACCTTCATAGGAGAGCTCCGTTCCAATCGGATAGAAGGCTTCGGGACCTTCACTGAGTTGGAGGGCAACGCTTGCCTTGCCGACACAGAGCACAGGTTTAGATACAAGTGGTACACCAATGACAACTATCATGAGGGCGGCTAGTGGTGCAACCTACAGGAGGGTTGCGACCGATACGTGTGGCAGAGTGGAAACCAGTACATTAGTGAGTGGTCGAACGACGTAATATCCGACCGTGGGGCGCTCACCTGGGCTAATGGCAATCGCTACAACGGCCATTGGGAGAATGTTGTGCCGAAGGGGAGGGGCGTGTAAGCTTGGTTGGACGACAACTGCTATATAACGCCCGGTACAGGTTGGTAACAATCGAAATTTTGATCGTTACTACCTGGTACAATCCCGTCTCACCTGATATAAGGCCAAAAACCTTATACCGCCTGGTAGCAAGCGGTCCGCGTGCCGGTCTATTGGCGAACCGGTACATGTACAAAATTAAAAACCCTGGCAAAATCTAGTGGATATTAGATTGTTGAGGTTGACGGTATAAAGCGTGGATAAGGCTTGGAATAATTTGTTTATGGGTGCAGTATAAGTTCTTCTAAGCACAAGTTCTGTAAATTGATTAAAATGATGGTCACTGTCTTTAGAATCAAGTGGAAGACTTGTTCGAAGAACTTGGTCAACAAAGGGTAAATTCATAAAAAGATGGACAAGATGGTTTTGATAGTTTTGATGATTTTTTTATGGTATTAATTTTAATAATTCTTCTTCCCAGTTTATTTGTCAATTTGAATAGGTAGAAGTATTATATGTAAAATAAGAGTAGGATACAGTGTTGCTTAAATAATTGGTCGACTATCAATATCTGAGGCTTATTTGTAAATATTTTATGACAGTATAGGTTTGTTTGAAGTCTAGTAGATTCTTTACTTGCAAAAATATAGAATGCTAGCTACATAGGTGAGCCAAAATTTACTTTCTGAATTGTAATAGTTTCAAAAGAGATTATGTTTTGACCTGGGGAATTCAATTATTCCCTAGTGACTTGGTTTGGTTCCATAATGTCAGGTAAAACACATACATGTGGACCTATTTTTAATGCTTGAATTATTCTGTTCTCATGTTTTGAAATTTATCTTGTCTAATTATTGATAATATTTACTTTCTCATGTTTTGATATTTATCTTGTCTAATTATTTATAATATTTACATGCATTTTGTATGATAGCATAAATAATACTATACGAACCTTTTATTTCTATGGGGTTTTTCATGTCTATCCCTTCAAAGTTTGGAAATACATATTTGCTCCTCCAAATTTTAATATTTCACTTATATCACATCAAAAATGTATATTTTTCATACATGACCATCTAAATATTTAAATATTTTATATATGTCACTTTTGTTAAGGGAATATTAATGTCACTTTGTGAATGGCATTATGCTAACGGTCAATTGGCAGATATTATGTCATTGGGAAGATTTGAGCTTTGCAAGTATACATATGCTAAACTTGAATTGAGAGGGGCAAATAGGAAAATCATAAACTTACTTGCTTTGTTAATATTGCATTTTGCAGTTTGGGAAAGACAGAGCTACAGCAACCTATGGTGTGCTTCCTGCAGCTAATGTGCCACCTCCTTATGCACTTGCATCAATATCTGCGTTACAATTTGATCACTATGGGCACAGATTTGCTACTGCTGCATTAGATGGCACAGTATGCACATGGCAACTTGAGGTGGGAGGGAAGAGCAATGTACACCCCACAGATTCTTCCCTCTGCTTTAGCAATCATGCATCGTATGTACCTCCTGTTCTAGGCAAATTTTTTCCAGTACTATGAAAATCAATATGAACATTGCATCATTCTTTCTGATTTTAATTGATGGGTTGAAACTGTTCCCAGGGATGTTGCATACGTGGCCACTAGTGGGTCAATTCTTGCTGCTGCTGGGTGTAGCACAAATGGTGTCAATGTTGTTTTATGGGATACTATGGCCCCGCCTGCCACATGCCAAGCTTCTCTATTTTGTCATGAAGGTATAGCCCAAGTTGGTATTTCAAAAACATTAACTTTATCTAAACCTAGATGTGAAAGCTTATTGTTATCAGGGTACAAGAAGAGTATCATGCAAGGTTATTAATATGGGCCTCTCACCTTCTATCTAAACCTAATTAATAGGAGACAGTCAAATGCATACAAATTTGAAAACTTATTCTAAATTTCTTATTCGGGTACAAGAAGAGCAGCATGTGAGGTTCTAAATTTCGATCTATAGTTGTGACAACTCATAACTTCATATAGGAGCAACTTTCCTCTTGGTTGCTACATGCCTATTATGTCATGGTACTATTTTATAGGTTTTCTTCCTAATTTATATGTTATGTATAATCCTGTCATGTAAATCATCCTGGTTTGTAGCATTTGTAAGTATCATTTCAGATCTTCATGATCGGCATATATGGTGTTTGCACTTTGTACTACTCTTTCAGTCTTATTAACTATGTAGTTAACAGTTGTGGACTTGGTACTACTGATGGGTAAAGATTAGGCAGATCAGATATCTGGTCACAAAAGCCTTGACACAAAATAACCAAAGAGATACGAACACTAAAAGCAAGTTGCTCATCTAGTCGGCCAGTTGTGTGACAAACTGGCTCTTTTGCCTACCTAGATGGGATCTCTCTCTGGCCTATATCAGGCACTCATTCCTATATATTGATAGAAAGACCTTTGTCAAATACTGGATGTAGGGATCTTATTTTCTCTGCTGTTTACTTCTATACCTACTGCTATATAAACTTTCAAACTTTAACTGCACAAGAGCTATAGCTTATTTTACTGACCAGATAAACTTTTCACATGTAAGACATACCTTCATAATCAAAACAATTCAGATGTATTTGAGACTGTGCTGAACTGTTGAAGCTGCAGAAACCTATTCGCTGATAGCCACAGTGGAATTATATAGTGATTTAAAAAGGCGCTCGGGCGAGGCGAGGCGAGGCCCGAGCGCCTCGCTTCACTTCCAGGCAGTGCGCTTCAAAGAGGTGCCGCCTGGGCGCTCGCCCGAGCCCAGGCGCTGGGCGCTTCGGGCGAGCGCTTGGGTTAAACCAGGCGACCGAACCAGGATTTTAGGTCTGGTTCGGTCTCCGGTGTTTTAGTTGGTTCAATCGAACCAACTAAAACCGATATCAGCTGTCGTTGCCCAACCCTAACCTTGCTCGTTGCCGCTCCCGCTGCCGCTCGCCACTCCCGCTGTCCCCGCTCCCACTCCCGCTGCCGCTGCCTCCTTACACTCCCGCTGTCGCTGCCTCCTTACACTCCCGCTCCCGCTATCGCTGCCTCCTTACACTCCCGCTCCCGCTGTCGTTGCCACTGCCGCTTCCTCTTTTCTCAGTCAGCACCCCCTTACACTCCTCTTCCTTCTTCTCCTTCTGTATACTGTTAACAGTATACTGTATACAGTTAACATTATACTAATAATAGTATTTGAATGTTGAAACTTTTTGTTAATGTGACATTATGATTTTGTATCTTAGATTTTCTAATTTAATAGCATATTTTTATTTAAAATTTTAAATAATTATATTTATTAATTATATTATATATTTTTATATTTTAGCGCCTCGTTTTGTTCAGGCAAGCGCCTAGCGCCTCGGGCGTTTTTGGACCTTAGCGCCTTTTGGCACCTAGCGCTTTTTAAATCACTGGAATTATAATCCCATTTCAATTTTGATTTTGCACATATCCTCATGTGACACTTTGAACTTGATTGCCAGTAATTTGCAGCTAGAATATTTAACTCTTGGTTAATTAATCATCCAAAACATTTCTTCATATTTCCCTTATTGTTGGAAAATCTGCATGAAAAAGCAAAGTGATGTGTTATCATGTAGGAGTGATTTTCATTCCCTATCTCCAGTTTATTATTCTTTCAATCTTTTGTATCAGCTTAGTCACTAGTTATCATGAGAAACATACCCTAATTGAACCTCATGTGCAACTTAATTGATTGTAACTGTTCTCCCTGCAAACTGTTCTTGCATTCTATTATTGCAGAATGTCAAAATTGTCTTTATTTTGACCAATTTTTAAATATGCATACTTATCGACATTTCTTGAACTATTTTCCTAACAAGTTTGCTTTAATATTTTATGGTAGTTTGCATTATCGTATACCATGATAAAGTTACATTTTCTTTTCCATCTGCAGTTTCTTGGATTACTTCAAGGCGTTTTCTTAATTTTTCCCACGTTTCTTTCAGTTATTTGCAGTGTAACAGGAAAATCATGAAAAATGTACATGTTCAACATCAACTTTTGCTGACAGCGTTTCATTTTTAGACATCCTTTTATGCATCTTACTACATGAAGTTCCAAATAAATAACTGGACTTCTGAGCTTTCATGAATCTTTTGTTTTGTTGAGAAGTATCCTTTGGTAACAATATATCCTTTTCATATTTGTTCATCCTTTGGTATCAATAATTTCATTTACTAGTAGGTTAGGTGATGAAAATCATCAACTTAACAACCATACACCCCGATAGTTAAAGAGTTATGATACATATGGAATGCAAATTGACACCCTTCAACGAATTGAAATAAGATGAATCGTTCAAGATTAAAGTAAGGGAAACTATTCTAATCACTTTATCAATGAAAAATTGATAAAATAATTAGAACAATACTTTGATTCCCTTAAAACACTACAAACTAAGAAGTTTAATAAGTTGAAAGGAAAAACAAAGATTTTTGGGTTTTGAACATCACAAGCAGAAAGCTTGATAAGTTCCAAGGTTCATGCAAGAACTTAAAAACAAAATACTCACCAATGTTGAAAGATGATTATAATTCTAAATTACCTTCTTACATAGGAAGTCAACCTTATTTATATAATACAAAGGCTAAGTATAAAGGAAATGAATCCATTAAATGTATTAAATGACATTCATATTCCTAATTCATGAATGTAGATCACTCATTAATCTGTCTTGAATTTATTTAAATGATCATTCATGAATAAGCCTACAATTCCTAAGATGGTCCAACATGACTGAATGACCTTTATTCTTTAAAATGGGCCAAAAATTCATCATTCTCTCAAAGCTGGATTTTTTCTTCATGATTTAGACTTATTTGAATCATGTTGATCATTTTAGGCTCTTCTTGCATCCATATAACCTTGACCGAGTCTTGATCAGCTTGCTCCTTCCAAATGCCTTCCAATAAGAAAATTAAGGTTTCTTTCATCCTTTTAGCTTTAGCTTGGTCCTTCGTGAATAGTTAAAGGGTCTTTGACAGAATTATGATCAACTTGTTGGTTCATATCATTCTTAAAATAGGCTAAAAATTCATCATTCTCTCAAAGTTGGACTTTCTTTTCATGATTTGGACTTATTTGAATCATGTTGGTCATTTTAGGCTCTTCTTGCATCCATAGAACCTTGATCGAGTCTTGATCAACTTGCTCCTTCCAAATGTCTTCCAATAAATAAGTTAGTTTCTTTCATCATTTTAGCTTTAGCTCTTGTCATGGTCCTCCATGAGTAGTTAAAGGGCCTTTGGCAGAATTATAATCAACTTGCTAGTTCATATTATCAAGGCTTGGACCGGTGTGATACCAGTTCATACCACCAGTGTACTGGGCATCGGTATGCCAGTACGTACTAAGTTTCAAAAGGTACAAAAAAAAGTTGATAAACAAAAAACAAAACAAGTGCTTGGTACTGAGCTTGTACCACCATGTACCAGATGGGTGTACAGCCCAAATTGTTCCATGTGCCACTAACTTGTCAAACTGGTGAATACCACCTGTACTGTACTGAATGGGTAATTTGGTCAAAAAGTTGGCTTATTGAGCTGGTAATGTCGAACTAAATTGTAATGCAGCTAGCACTACAATTTGGTACACTCTTGAAGCACTTCCTGATCTCCTATCAGAGACAGCAAGTCGATAGTACTGTTGTGCTTCCTGTAAGTATTCATGGTACTATTATCAGATTTACAGAAGACAACCAGTTATAAAATTTTAGACAATTCATTCCTTCACCTTCAAAATACTGAGGTAAGAAAAGATGGCCTTCAACCTTTGCTTAGTTTAATACTTGCATACTTCTTTAGCCAAAGTCATTTTTTATATTATGTCCTTGGTGCAGTTGTGTTCCATACAGAATGATTTACTTCTGTACTGCAGTCGTAGTCCATGCAGAATGATTTACTTTGTACATTAATTTGGTTGCTAGCTATTTTTCATCCTTATTTGTTTGTAGCAAGTTTTCAGTTTTCACTTGATGTATCCTGATGACCCTGTTTGGTAAGGTTCAGACATCAAAGAACGAGTCCATGTTGACACTCATTGAGTTAATATGAGAAAGGAGGGAAGGAGGGAGGGTAAACTTCAATCCTCAAAAGCTTTCCCTTCAACGTTGTCTAGTCAAGTAAATATCTCAAGGTTCGTAATACTTGAGTCAGTTCTTAAAACAATAAGGAGGCTGAATATGGATTGTCAAGTGAGCTAAAAGGGTGGCACACATGGAGTGGTTATCCATAGATCAAGTTGGATTCCACTGGCTCGCTATTCACCTTGCTATATGTCATGTTTTTTTTTTTTTTACTCCATGCTTAAAACATACATGGTTGGTTAAGAACTGTTTTGTATGTTCTCACTCGGAGGTGATGTGCAGAGCATCAATCTATAGATTTAGGAGTTGTATTCCAATGGTTCATTGGATTATTTATGTGTTTCGTATGGAGCTTTTCCTTATTACACAGTCCTGATGGAAGGATCAGAGCTTAGTCTCTTTTGCTTATATTATAAATGTTGCCTAAGTAAATGCTTGTAGATTTTCATTGAGGAAATAATGAACTGCTGAGCAGGCAAAAGTTGAACAAAATAAAAATTTATAAGTTATTCACATATTGATTTTACTTAGACAAGAATATCAAGTATTAGTTGTATACCCAAATAATGCATCTTTTGATTGCGAATCTTCTTTCATTTGAAGGTGGTGCCCGTTCTATATCAGTGTTCGACAATGATATTGGGACTGGTTCTATTTCACCCATAATAGTTACAGGAGGGAAAAGTGGTGATGTTGGGCTTCATGACTTACGATACATTGCAACTGGAAAGTCTAGACGGAATAGGCATGCCAGTGAGCAAGATCTCAAGACAATGCATGATACAAACTTGGGAACTTTCAAGCATGGTGAGAATTCAAATGGGATGATATGGTATATACCAAAGGCTCATCTAGGTACATCATGCACCTTCTCCATATATTCTCTATAAGAATAAATTGGTTCTTTATTCTGATTTCCTATTTGGTGTTGGTAAAGGAAGTGTAACCAGGATAACGACTATCCCAAACAGCAGCTTGTTCTTAACTGGTAGCAAAGATGGAGACGTGAAACTATGGGATGCCAAAAGATCCCAATTGGTTTATCATTGGCAAAAGCTGCATGATCGCCACACTTTTCTTCAACCAAACTCACGGGGCTTTGGTGGAGTTGTCAGAGTAATCTCTTAGACAGAACCTAGAACATAATTTTGTACTTTCTTATCATTAACATTACTAGATACTATCTCTCACTCTTTTATGTAGGCTGCTGTGACTGATATCCAAGTCCTTTCCAATGGTTTTCTTACATGTGGTGGAGATGGTTCTGTAAAGTTTGTCCAACTCAAATAATTTTGACAGAACAATTAACAGAAACCAAAAGAAAATCTGCTTCAGGAAGGGTTTGGCCTGAAGAACTCTGTGGTGCTTAGTTGAATTTCATTCTGTACTTCTTATATGTCAGGCGTGCAACCTGGCTTGACCAACGAAGTCTAACGGCATCAAACCATCAGTTTTGGCACCTAAAGTTTGTATATCCTTTGTCATATATCCTGACTCTTATAATCTTATGCTTTTTTTGCTTGTATTGGCTCCCTTGTGTTATGTTCTGGTTTATTTAGATTCATTGTTCAGGTGCCAATGGGATGTAAAAAATATTTTCTCGATTTGTCTGTAATTAGGTTTACACCTATTTGTGTCGCGTTGAGAGTTGTCTGAATTATCTGAATGCCAAGCTGCTAGTAAAATGATAAAGGATACACCATACGGGACATTCCTTCCCTTCAGTCACATCTCAGATGGCTAAACTTTCTCATGTGCCAGGAATACCAAGAATCTGGAGAACTTTTCGTGTCAGGTACACCAATCAGAACAACAATCTGCTCTCTTTGCCACCACCAGCAGCAGCAGCAGCATGTCATCAAGACAGTTCCTGGAAAATTGTGTTCTAGTTCTGAAACATTCACCTGAGGAAAGCATCGAAATTGATCGCCTGGTGTTCTTCACTGTTTTAGTTAACTTAAGCTATATGGCGTGTGCAGTCACAAATTTTGGTGAGCTCTGTATATAGTTTGCATTAAGTTATCAGTGGTGATATCAAGGAGAATTATAGTGTAATATTTCATACTGCAATACATTAGTATTTCTGTAATAAATTGTCTCTATCATGATTTGGATTGTTGGCATTCTGTGTGCAGCATTTTAACATCCTAATTACACTCCTGAAATGTTTATGTTATGACCTTTTACCTTTTTTACACTTAAAAAAATGGATAAAGAAAACTATAGCTTAAGATTGAAATCACATTATAAAGTAAGGTTCGCAATACCGTACCGTACCGGTATTTCGACTTGGGCTCGGTACTGCTACGAGCATTTTAACATCTTAATTACACTCCTGAAATGTTTATGTTATGACATTTTACCTTTTTTATACTTAAAAAAATGGATAAAGAAAACTATAGCTTAAGATTGAAATCACATTATAAAGCAAGATTCGCAATATCGTACCGTACCGGTATTTTGACCTGGGCTCGGTATTGGTACGGTACGGTGTACCGAGCGGTACACCCAGGTGAACCGAGTACTGTAGCATTGCTACAGTGTTATAGCACACTGCTACAGTACGTTGCTATAGTGTTACAGTCGATCCGTGTACCGACAACCTATCGAACCGATACGTACCGCCCGATATGGGCGGTACGGCTCGGTACGACAGACCCAATATAAAGAAAACTTCCAACTGATATTTATGTAAAAATTAATAAATAAATCCTTCTTTATTCTTATCCAAACAGCTGTTTCGATTATGCTTAAAAGCATGAGTGCGGCCGGCCCTGCCGTCGTTGCACGTCGATAGGATTAGGCCAATCATGCAACCATCGCATGGTCGAGCTGGCGCGGGTTCCGGACCGGCTCTCCTTCGATTTAAGAAGCCCGCCTCCCTCGTTCCCCTCTTTCGATCTAGAGCTCTGGGTTTCCCTCTCCTTGGCATTTCGGAGTCCGGAGAATCCTGAGATCCCAACCCTCGTTCATCGAACTGCTCCGGTTCAATAACAGGTACGAGGAACTTCTAATTCCCAGAATCGCATGCACTGGATTTCTTGAATTGGTGGAAGGATGCTAGTTATTGGTTGTTAAAATATGTTTGCTCTGTCTCGCTTGAGAACCCTCTTTCCACTTCTTGTGAAGCGAAGCATCCGAATCTTTGGAAGTTGGACGACTCATCACTGTTAATCTATTGTCGTCGAATTTGTTTCGGAGAATCTTCAGTTTTAGGGTATGTAAGATGTGAGAGGAATTACACTAGATGGATGGTGGAAAACAGGGAGAGATTTATGTGAGGACTTTTTTTTTTGAAATTGTTTTAATCAGGTTAAGATTATGAAATTTGATGCCACATCCTTTTGTAGTTTAGGTATATAGTTGTGAAGAACATTTGATGTGGGTGCTGTGACGTTTGGGTGACACGCTAAATATCCATTTTCCAGACTTAAGTGAGATGTTCATGTGGCTCTTCCGGATGTGCTGAGATTACAATAGAACTAACTATATGGTATCCAGTCCTTATTTTCTCGAGGCTGTTCCTGTCTATTGTTTAATCACTTGATAAATACAAGCAGATAGAAGTTTTTTTTTCTTCTCAATATTGTAGATTTTTTTGACAAAATAGATTAATTTTATCAAGCTTTCAAGTTAGTGCAACTTTGGATGCTTTTAGATCGATCTTGCTTGTGTCAAATTCATTTGGTTACACCATCACACTAAGAATGAGAAGATCACAGGTTTGAGACCTTATAAGTTCATTTTTCTTTATTTTTACTTTTGATAAGATAGATTTGTTCGGATGCAACTCTTGTGGTTTGGGTTTGTTTGCTAAATGTAACTCATAGGATGTAACTTGGCTTGTGGCTTGAGGTTTGTCAATGGCCGACCTCCTAACCTTTCGTATTGTGTATTTTCTACCATGTCAACTTGGCTTATTCAAAGCTCTACTTTGCTTGTTTGGGTTGATGATGATGGTTTGTTTACTTTCTTGAACAAGATAATGACTTGGGTTGGATCAAAGTCAGTTTAGTTTCCTGAGATCACAATTTTGTGAGTAACATAAAATATGATAAGAGCTATTCCCAGCAGCTGACGTTGGATGTGAGTTATGGATTACTTGGTATAATAAGTAACCATGCCTGTGCAACCTGTAACTAGAAAGAATTGTTCTTCTAGGGAAGATTTACATGGTAACAAGCTCGAAATTATGTCAAATATGGTAATTAGATCTCTACATGTGAATCAATACAACTATTTAAAATCTAAGATAACATTCTTAGGAATGTCTATTAGTTCTATAGTTTAGGAGCTAGCACTAATGAAGACACCAATATGAAATCATAATTAATTAACTTGTACCAAAATATATACCACTAGTTCAACTTAAGATGTCAAGAACGAAGCTAAACCTTATTAATGGTGGTTTTCACTCACTAGAAACTGAAATCTTGCATATAATGAAATAGTTTGTCTTGAACATAGATAATGTTAGTTTGCTAAGTTGTACTTGCCAGACTAATCTCAATGTCCCATGTCTGCATCTATATTAAGATTGTTATATTTCTACATGTGTAATAGTTCAACCTGAATATGTGCAGTCCTTGGCATTTAATTCCGTAATTACATCTAATTATTGGTTTACTGTGGATAAGTTCAAGGGTTCTATACAGGAGTACGTCTACAACTTTGATGTTGGAAGTTACTGTTTCTTGAAGTCCTACTGGCTTATAATTACCATTAGAAATATTGAGCTTTTAGCTTCTTCATTCTTCTTCAAGCTGCTGAGTATTAATTTTCAATGCAAATAAGCTGCTCGAGCCCTTTGAATACTGACTGTGAAATCTCAACCCTTTCCTACTTCCTACTTATCGTGAATACCTGAATAGAGCACCACGTGCTCTCAAGTTCAGTATTTGAAACGGTTACATTGACCTCATTGGTAGAGCCTTGTCCACTTTGCTGCCCAGTAAGAATTTGCTGCCCTTTTGATAAGGTGAAAGAAAATTTAATTTCACTGAGCTTGGCAAGCTAAAAACTTAGTAGCTTAGTAGTTTCTTGTTTTTATTTTTAGGTTAAAGTCCATTTTAACCTCTTTGATTTTGGTTATGGATCTCTTAAGTTTTTATGATTTACTCGTGTATAAAATAACCCATATATTTTTAAAAACGTAGTATATAAGCTCCTCCCGTCAAGTTTGAGTTAACAAACGTTAGACTCTACTTACGTGATAAGCTGATTCACAATAAATCATTAATATATTAACATGTGTAATTTATTTAAAGGGTTAAGGTTCATTTTAGCTCTCGTCGTTTTGGTCATGGACCTCTTGAGCTCTTATGATTTACTCATATTTAAAATAACCTCTATATTTTTAAAAACATAACATATAAGTCCCTCCCATCAAGTCTAAGTTTACAGATGTCAGAGTCTGTTTACGTGGCATATTGACTCACAATAAACCATTAATATAATAACACATGTAATTTAAGTTTAAAAAAAAACTAAGACCACCATCAATGGCGGGAGAATGCGTCGTCATGGAAGTGACCACCAGCAACAGCGTCGAGCCATTGCTGTCTAGCAAGGCATCGTATGCACGTAGTCTTTCCTTCGCTGACAACGAGATCAGTAGCTTCTGGTCTTGCCTCAAGTGGATGTGCGTCGACCAATCCGACACTAGGCACGCAGTGGTCTCTTGGTTCCTCTTCCTCCTCCTAGGCGTCTTCGTCTCCACCGCCTCGCACTTCGTCCTCTCCTATACCCCCACCCATCGCGCCTACAACATGGTGGTCTAGTCCAGCTCTCCCTCACCTCCACCTTTGGCCTCTCCCACCTTTACCTCTTCGCTGGGGAGGTGGTTTACAAGGTATGGTGGTTCGTCAGGATCGGAGCGGGTGTCGTTCGCAATGGCAGGCAGTGCCGTGGAGGCACGTGCCCTGGAGCTAGCGAGTGACATCCGATAGATTCAACTCGCCAACTCCAACGCGTATGTCACCACGTCGCCCACCACGGTGTTGCCCGCCATTGCGATGGCACCTGCTCCGATCCCGACGAGTACCACCATACCTTGTAATCCACCTCCCCTATGAAGCATGACATCATAGACGGAAAGCAGGCGGAAGGAGCGATTGAGTTGGTCCATATAGGCTTGCCGAACCCGCTCGCTCTCCCTAACCAGCTTATCGAGGAAGCAACGGAGGTTATAGCGATGGACAAAGGCAGAGGTCGGAGGCAGAGGTGAGGAAGAGTTGGACCATCACGTTGTAGGTACGGTGGGTGGGGGCATAAGAGAGGATGAAGTGAGAGGCGACAAGGACAAAGATGCCTAGGAGGAGGAAGAGGGATTAGGAGACCACTACGTACCTAGCGTCGGATAGGTCAACACACATCTACTTGAGGTAGGACCAAAAGCTCTTGAGATTGTTGTCAGTGCGGGAGAGGTTGCATGTGTACAACGCCTTATTGGGTAGCAGCGGCTCAGTGCTA
Source organism: Musa acuminata AAA Group (assembly GCF_036884655.1). Lineage (NCBI taxonomy): Eukaryota > Viridiplantae > Streptophyta > Magnoliopsida > Zingiberales > Musaceae > Musa > Musa acuminata. Next base: position 40,398,365 of record NC_088355.1, on the reverse strand, counting down.
CTACTGGTGGTTGCTTTCACGACAACGCCTCCTCCCGCCATTAACGGTGGTCTCAGTTTTTTTTAAAACTTAAATTACCTATGTTATTATATTAATAATTTATTATGAGTCAGCATGTCACGCAAGTAGATTCTAACGCCTATCAACTCAAACTTGATAAAAGGAGGGGTTTTTATGCTACATTTTTTAAATGTATGGGTTATTTTAGACACGAGTAAACCATAAGGGCTTAAGGGATTCATGACCAAAATCACAGGGGCTAAAATGGATTTTAACCTTTTAAGCTTAAATTATATGTGTTAATATATTAAAGATTTATTGTGAGTCAATATGTCACGTAAGCAGACTTTAAGCCCATATATGTTATGTTTTTGAAAATATAGAGATTATTTTAACCACGAGTAAACTATAAGGACTTAAGAAGTCCATGGTTAAAAACCAAATGAGTTAAAATGGATCTTAACCCTTTATTTTTCTTTCTAGTCTTTCAATTTTTTATGGGAACTTGGTTTGGAATGTGCTCACTTTTGTTTCAGACTGCGAGCAATGATAAGAATACAGAAGTAGAGGGCCCAATGCTTTGAAATAGCAGCAGCAACATACTCGACATCAAGAAACACGAGCTTCAGAATATATCAGATAAGTACCACAAATTAGATGATATTCCAACATTTGATTTGGGTTTGCAGAAGCATGTTTAGGAGAGCTTCTTACTGTAATGTATTCAGAACCAGACTAAAATCTTGACAGTTCTGATATCGTCAATGCTGAAGAGTTTTATCTGATAGAAACCCACCAAACATCTTGAATCCAGGATTTTGCAAAGATTTTGATAGGTCTTATAATTGATAGATATGAAAATGAAATCTCGTATTGACCATTGGGTTACTATTATATTCTTTATCTTTTCCATGCATTCATGGCTGAAAGGAATCCTCTGATTGATCAGTACCGACTTATCCTGTTGTAGTACTCTCCAACGGTGAGTGAACTGCAGTTAGGCTGTTGCTTTTGCTCTACTACAAAAATATTCTTATAACAGAAGGAGACAAGCAGATGAAAAGAGTTGCATCATAAGAGCTGCATGCTCTCCCAGCTTTCCTTAGTTCCATTCTTTTCGCTATGGACCTATGATGGTTGTCGATTTTGTCATGTTTCTCGTTTAATACATTTAGGCAGTTTGATTCAGTGCTAAATGCCTGGTGTCAAGGTCTCTATCTTGTTTAATCTATGCTGACTCAGTCACTGACACATTGCTTTTGGCAGTAATCACCATGAATGGACCAGCAATTGAAGGCGCTTCTTGGTAGTTGGACCATCTTCTCGTCACTGCTTCAGGTAAGAGGCTCATCTATCTGTTAATATAACTTGAAAGAGTGCCATTTATTCGTTTTCTAAATCATTTTATCAACAATATGTTTGGAATTACAATATCTTTGCGTATGACCTTAATTACATGCGACTAATGGTAGTTAGTAGTTCTCCATGTTTGATTACGTGAACCAACAATGAATGGTTAGTGTTTTAGATGCCAAATATGATCTGCTTCACTGCTACTTCTCTAATTCAGTGTACTGATTGGTGGTTTACCGGGTTGTGGTTTGATGGTTTTCTTGTTAGAATTAATCAGTACCACATCCTACATTTGGAGATCAGTGATCGCTTTGCTCCTGCGTTGTGCAAATTGCACGAATCTCAATACCATGATTCCCAGAATTGCATACATTCCTAAACCTTCTTACCAAAATAAAAAGAGTCCTGGCAACTGGCGAGAGCTGAAAGGTGCTGCTAGTCATGGTAGAAAGAGTAAGAACACAGTTTTAGGCACCTGGTTTGTGGGCTTGTTTAGGTAGAACCGAAAAAGATGAGACCCCGTTCCACGTTTTAGTTGTGAAGAGGATGTGTTTGGTGAGACAGCTCAGCCCTCTTTTGCTTCCTGCTTCTGCACCTTTATACTCGGTCACGAGAAGAGTTTGCCCGTAGCTTTCTTCAGCGTTAACCTGTGTGCCATACATCGGATTGGTGGGGTCCACCGAGCTCATGGTTTACTGGGAGTGATGGACTCGGGTCACCGTCCTATTATATAATATAATGAACTTGACATATAACCCGACTTGTATACGTCGGGACGGATGATCACATTGTTAGTGTTACAGATATGCGTGTTCCACTGGGATGGAGTACAGTTAGCTCCTATCGTATAATATAATGAACTTGACATATAGCCTGACTTGTATACGTCGTGACGGATGATCACATTGTTAGTGTTACAGATATACGTATTCCATTGGGATGGAGTCTAGTTAGCCTCCGTGTGGGTTGGAGAGCACACACGGACTCGGCAAAACCGTCCGCGTCGCCACGGATGTGACCCAGCTACCCTTCCTCCGGACGCGCTGACGTTCACCCGCCGAAAGCGAGGGAGGTCTTTGTCGACCCAATCTCCGCCGACCATCTCCGTCCACGTTCTTGGGGTGACCGTCTCTTGTCCGTGCCTTCCCTCTCCTCACCCGTCGTGTTACCTCCTTTGCGACGACGCCAACAGGTGGGTCCCAGGATCCTTGGCCTGCTGCCTCCACGCACATCACGCGGGTACCATCGCAGTCAGCGGGTAGGAAAAATTTTCTTGCTTCCTTCCTAATCCTAATGTATAAATGCACGCATCGTGGTGGTGGGAGCGATCCATTCGTGGGACCCGCCGGCAACGTACCCCGATGAGCGCAGGCGATAAGATATTACTGTGTAAAATCGGGGGGGCCTGCAAGTCGGTGGCTGTTTTTGGAAGTTTCGCTTACGATATTACTTGGGGAAAGGAAAATTATATGATTGAAATTACGAAGTGGATTAAAATGGCAAAAGCCAGCAAGATAAACGAAGAGGGAGAGGGAGGGAGAGGGAGCGCATACCATCGTGATCCGATTTCGTTTCTGGTTTCTTCTTTTCTTCAAACCAGATTTGCAGGTCGATCATCGTGCTGCTACTGAGTGGGTCTGATTCTGGAATTTGATCTCCCTCAAGTTTCTTGTCCGTACAAATTCTGTAGTATGTTTCTTCGTCCCCGATCCTTGATTATTAGATTCCGGAGTCCGGTCTTCTCATAAAATTGTCTTCTGATCTCTTGATTTCCTGCTTGCTTGCTGATTTTGTTGGGATTTTAGAGGTGTCGGTTGTCATGATGGGTTCTAGTTTGTGTTGATGGATTGTGGTTCTTTTGGGCTTTCGTGTTGTTCGGATCTGGTGATGATCGATGATTTATGAAATCTCTTGCTGCCAGTTGTTGTATTTTCCTCTTCTTTGTTCTTTTCTGAAGCTTTGTCAGCTGTGCTTTTCGAATGGTAGCTAAATTAGGATTTCAATTTCTAGATCTGCCAAATGAGAATTATTTGGTTGGCCTCAAATTGTTCTCTTTGTTGCCTTTGCTTGCCTTCTGCTGATCTAAAGGTCTACTGAACCGTGTGCGGCTACTATTCTGTTTCTTTGATTGTTGTGGTTTTTAGCCTGCTTGATGAATCTCGCCATATTCACGATGAAGGGATAGCGTATATTTGCTTGGGAAGGGAAGATTTTGGGAGCGTTTCCCTTTCTTTGAAAAGTAAGGTTGTAGACTTCACAAGATTATGGACATTGGTTTCTTGAGTGAAACTCCTGCTTACAATTTTCATGAATTTATGAAGACTTGCCATCACTACAGGCCAAAAAATACATCTAAACAAGCCCCGACAACTTGCATATATTGGAAGTCAGAATTGTGCTTTGTATTAGTAAGTATAGTTGTTACTGATCGGAACAAATGTTGTCTAAAATCACAATAATTTGGATAGAGAATATTTGGAAATCAGTGACCGCTGATCGCTGTCACCGGAAGTCTATCGGTAATCTGAGCTTGCAATCCAGCTCCAAAGCACCCCGCTGATATCATATAAGATTGTCATTTTTTATTTCTATTTTCCTTCAACTCACCTTTTATGTCCTTTACAAAATCCATTTTTGCATATTTAACTTAATTCTTCTTTTCAGAATCTGGTATCAGCTTTTGATGTTCACGTCAGGTTAGCAAGCATATCTCAAGTCCGCAAAACACTTCTATGGTGTCTTCTCAACATTGAGTTGTGATCTATAACACTATGTTTAATTTGAAAAGGTTGGGTTGTGATATTGATGACTCAGGCACTAAAACAAGGATCATTCTCCAATTGGCCAAAGTTAAAAATATAATGACATGATATTTTTTTATTATTGTCTGATATGGAAGCCATCAACTCGTTGCTTACACAATGTATGTCAATCTAAATATGGAAGCCAGAGAAACAAAACAATAATAGAAGACAGTAATAGTTAGCTTCCAATGTATGTCAATCTAAATATGGAAGCCATCAACTCCTTGTTATCTTCTATTATTGTTTTATTTCTCTGTTGATGTTGCTGCCATGACTTTTGATAATTTGCTCCATGGAGAGTTACCTAGAAGAAAGTTACAAATCAGTATTTAGTCTATGACCAGTGTATGGTGGCCCCACCTCGTTAACTTGTCTTGAATAGCATTAAAAATAAAATCGAGTGCTTTTAATAGTTCTCGGGTTCATTTTAGCCTACCACAAGCAGCTTCCTTGTGCTCTATCTTAGCCCTTGTCAGACTCTGTAATGGCTTATTATTCATCATGATTCCTGCCTGACTAATTAGTTGGAGTAAGTTGGCGCTGAAGCTGATAGGATTCATAATGAAACTATGAAGTTGGCATCTTGATTCCCTGTGTGTTTGTCATTGTACTTGATAGGTCTTGGAAAGAAGTTAAATATGCCAATTGCAGTTTTCTTAAATCAACTGGTTGTTAGATTTTTTTTTTTTAATCAAATTCTTCCTTTTAAAAAAATATAATATAAGATAGTTTGCTATGAAAAATAAAAATGTTCTTCTCAGTTCCTTGTTGTTACCACTGACTATATTTGTTTTTGTTGCAAATGTAATATTGGGTTAGGTAGCCATTGCCGGGGTATAGATAGGAAAGTCCTCCTTTGGGAAGGATTTCCATTGGTGGATATAGGCAGGTCCTATGGCACAGCACTGGAGATCCTCACTGGCATTGATCTCAGAGCAGTATCGTGGTTACAGAAAATGTTGTGGAACACCATATAGCACTGCTTAGATTGAAGGTACTTCTATTTGGAAGTGCCTTTCAGCTTAGGTTGTCTTGACCGTAAAAAGCTTTTAAACTCGGAAGCTTATTTATATGTATAACTGTTTCTGGAAAATGCTTTGAAAATCAGATCTGCTTGACATCTAGAATTTAAGTTATTTTGATAGACTTGCTTCTGAGAGTTTGTTTGATTTTCTCTTAAATGAGGATATGAAGCTGATATGTTTTCCTCTGGCAGATGAAGATTATGAAAATAGTTTGAGGAAATGGGCTACTAATGGCAGCTGCAGAAGCAAGGGCTGCTTGGCAGCGCACTGCGAACCGTTGTCTAGTCCAGGAAGATGCAAAACGAGCTCCAAAATTAGCTTGTTGTCCATCGTCTACCCCACAAAATGATTTAGGCAATGGGAACACAGCAATTGCACAAGATAATTCTGTTCCCAACTTGATGCCTTTGAACAGGAATTCCATGAATGCTAATCTTTCACCTGAAACAAAATGGTGGCTTCAGCTGCAACCCAATTTTGGAAACCAAAAGGACTTTATCTTTGAGCAACTAAGCTCCTTAGAAGATGAAGTTGATGAGAAGGACATGGAAACTATGGTCCCAACATCAAAGTTGGATCTGGAATCTTTGCCAATTGACTTTAACAATTTTACTCTTAAAAAGGAAGAGAGTATTCTGGAACCACCTTCGATGGTATCATCAACTGTCGTGATGCATGATTCTGAAACTATGGTCAAAGATATTAAGACAGCAACCAGTAATCCACAACAGTTACCAAAGCGGAAGGCACCTGTGAGTGATTATTTTCATAAGAAGAACGAACTTCTGGATATGGAGTCAGTTGATCAATTAAGTTTGACAAGGCCAGAAAAGGCTTCTTCGGACCTTGAAACACCTTGGACTGGGAGTAATAACTCTGAGCCATGGTGGCGTATTGCAGACAAAGATGAGTTGGCTTTATTAATTGCCCAAAAATCAATGCAACAGCATATTGAAAACTGTGATCTGCCTAAACCCAGAGAGACAATTCATGTTACTAAGAACCTTTCTTCTTCTGAGAATATGGATAAATGTGGGAATTTTCAATCATCATCGGGAAGAAAGTTAAGTGCAGACATAAGCAATGCCAACGAACACTCACATAATACATTTTCTTTTGCAAACTCTGAGAACAAGAATTTGTCTTCTGGTGAAAGAGGCTATATGCTCCATGATTCAGAGAAATTGTACAGGTAAGGCCCTATCACCATATGTTTTATCTTTCAGCAAATTCTATAGTTTTTCTGTGAGCCTGCATGGTGTGTTATATTTGTCTGTTAACATTGAATTTAGTCCGATTATTGTATGGTTGCATTAACAGTTGGCCTTCGATGCTTGTCTATTTGAACTCTAATTCGATGAACTCAATCTGTTCAAAATAAAATTCTACACTGTATATTGTTTGTTAATAATGTTGTCTTGCTTGAGAGTAGACTGGATAAATCGTTATGGGGACAACCTTTATAGAATAAGTTTTGCAGATTAAATACGTTCATGACCAATTATACGAAGTGTAACATTAGGCACATCTATGGAGTAGAAGGTGCAATCTGACCTAAATTGACTTTAAAAGAAAAAAAACTGTTATCCATCATAAAACAGGATGGGGAGGTTGATGAGGATATTATTTATAGAACTAAAATGGGATGGTTAAGATTGAGACGGGCATAAGATGCATATGCAATGATAAAAAATCCTTGTTGAACTCAATAATATCAAATTTTTAAACCAAACCTGAGCCACCTAATACAGGTGTAAGTTGTACTTACTGTCCCATACCCATACAGAAACAAGTCAGTTTAAATTGGGTCATCATTGAGATGATTGCTTTTGACATGATTTAACCCACTGAAATGACTTAAATTTGGTAAACCGAGTCCAGAAACCCGCTAATCACACAATTTGGATAATATGCCTGGCATAGTAAGCCCAAAGGCTATTCTCATGCAGGATCGATTGTCAATTGTATTTTACTGGTCCTTTGCTTGGAAATCTGCTTTTCCAGTTTATTTTCTTTCTTGCTTCTAAGGCTGGTTTAAATCATTAGACCATACTATGGATGGAACAGTCTGTGTCCAATGCAAATTTGGACATGACATATTTTTGAAGTCCTATATACTGATATCTCATTCTGTTGATCGTTTTTCATGTCAAGATTTAAGTGAATGATTAGTGATTCAAAATTATTTATTGAAGTTGAGTAATCTAGTGCTGCTTGATTAAGGGATCCACTTGTACCTATTAGTAGTTTGTTAATCATAACCAATCATAAATATATATCCACGCATATAATTATGATCCTTGAAAACCATATGGAGATCAAACAAATTGACCTATGTTAAAATCACATGTTTAATTTACTTAGTGATTCTCTGTGATGCTTTGACCCTGTTACATATCCTTGTTGGCTTGTTCTTTGATCTTTTATGCCCATCCAGACATGTCATCTTCAATTATTTGTGCTTCAAAACTTTGACAAAGTCTCTTCCACTTGGCATGTTCTCTTCCTATTATTTATCTTTGCTATGAACATGTCTTGAAAGAGGGAATCCTCCATTTAACTACAGTGTCTGAATATGTTTTTGATCTAACAATCATATGCAGCCACACACGAGGTTATGTAAATGATGAACAACATGAAGATAACCATACATCTGAGCATGACTTTTCAAGGGCTGAGCTGCTGGAGGCACTTCACCATTCCCAAACCCGAGCTAGGATAGCTGAAATAGCAGCCCAGAAAGCTTATGATGAGAAGGAACACATAGTCAAGCTGTTGTTCAGACAGGCATCACATCTATTTGCATACAAGCAGTGGCTACGAGTGCTGCAACTCGATAACATTTTTCTCCAACTCAAGATCAAGGACCATCAGATAGCGACGATCATCCCTGTGCTGCCCTGGATGCCATTGAAGGGGAAACTCTCAGGCAAAGGTAACATAACAAGAAACGGGAGTAAAAAGCACAAACGTCACATATGCAAATATGCCGTTGCCTTTGCTGTTGGGTTGGGTCTGGCTGGTGCAGGGTTGCTCTTAGGTTGGACAATTGGCTGCTTGTTTCCCTCTATATAGATCTCCATACTTAAGAAATATGCCAATTTCTTTGAACCAAATGACTCCCAGGCTCCTTTTATCTCAGGCAAGCGAGTGAATATTAGGCCCATATTTTGTGGGCTGATGTGAAATCTTGGGTATATGGGGTGGCTCAGATCATCTTCACTGGAGGATTCATCTTTTGTTGTATATATGGTTTCTCATGTACATACGTTGAATCTGAAGTTGTACATGCGTTTATTATGCACAGGTAGGGTGGCGAAGCTTTATTAATTGTATGAAATAAGAAAGTGTCTGATGACATCATCGATTAGATCTTTATTGTTATTCATTACTGCACAATCATTGTAATGATGCCTTGGTGATCTCAAATCAGTTTGCTCGTGTCATTTGCATGCATCACATCTTCTGCAGGGCATCGCTAAATTTCTTCAGCTGAGTATTGTTGTCATACAGTGCAGGAATGGCTTTGACCATCGAAAGGTCGGTGGCTCAACCTTTGGATATAATTAGGAGTTGGTTTTGAGAGTCCGAGTGGATTTATAAACCTGATTACTTTAGGTTTGGATATGATGGCTTTCTTTCAAGACTGAGAAATTAGAGAGATGTTAAACGATCGTAAGAGTGGATATGCAATTATGAATGAAATGTTTAGATTGTTTTTATATTCCCTTTGTTTTATGTAAATTACTGACGTTTACTTATTTCTTGTACTAACATTGTTGGTTCTTCATCAAGACATGTTCTTCTTATCTTACACAGATTACAAGTTGAAATTGCGTGCCCTCAACTATCCATGAGAAATGTGGAGCTTAGCTTTGCATTTTTCAATGATCACGAATTCTCTTCTCCTCCTGTCGGAGAATACCGCAAGTAAAGAACAGATGCATCATGCGCTTTAGTACAGGTATCCTACTGTTCTCTTATATCAAGCAACTTGTGGGAAAAGTTATTTGCCATTTGTTTCGTGCCGACAGGACCATCTAATTATTGACATGAATGAATGAATCGAGAAACCACTGTGAATTTTCCCCTTGACATGATGTCCAACCATCACCATTCATATCCAGATTCATCCTCTTGGTAAATCATAGAACTTGATGCAGATTTGATTGAGTCCATAAAGTTCACAGAATGCATCTCCTCAAGGAGAGAAACAATCCATCATCAAAGACAAAGGGCATCACCTACAACTTTAGTATAATGCTAAAAGGACGATTGTGGCCATCAAAGATGGATTTATTTGTAATATCTGACCTTCCATCCAGCACTTAAAATAATAATATTATTATCAGTAATAATAATAAGGATAAGGAATGACTCATAAGTGTCCTATGGGCCTTATTTTCTGGTCGCCATCACATCCAACCAGACCCAGAGTTCTGCACGTTGAACTCGTGCCCCGACGGATAGTGGCAAATCTGGAACGTGATACATATTTTTTTCGTCGGAGAATATTTTATAGGAAATTTATTTCATATTTTGAGTGATAGTTTTGTAATATTGAACTTTATAGGAAATTAGAAAAAAAAAAGAAAAGAGAGAGAGAGAGAGAATGATTTTAATGAAGAATTTATCCTATTTTTATGTGATATTTTGGAATTGCTGAACTTTATAGGAAAAGATAGGAACTCCACGAGGAAATAAGAATTTATACGGAATTCCACCCACCCCCACCCCCACCCCCCTCCTCCATTTTTTTGGGTTTAAATCTTCATATGCATTTCATCGTCAACCACATACTTTCTGGACCGACAGAAAGACGTTGATTTTCGTGGTTCTAATCGTGATCAATCGGATTCATCATTATTATTATTATTATTATTATCCGTCGTTCTTTTTTGACCCCTCTTCTTATCCTTCCCGCCACAACTGTCCATCTGACGCAGACTAGTCACCTCGTACCAATCCATCCACGCGTCCCGTTGCCTCCCACCTCGCCGCCCCCCTTTAAATACTCCCCCAATCTGATCGGACAAACCTTCCTCTCTTCTTTCTCTCTCTCTCGATCCGGTGATCGTCGTTAATATGCCTTACTGCGACCTAAGCAGCAATGGCATCAGGATTTTCTACAGGAGATGCGGACATGGGAGTACCAAAGTCCTCCTCATCATCGGTAAATTTTCTCTTTTGGATGCATTTTTCCTGTTTTTGATGGAGATTTGGGGTTTTCGAGTGCCAAAGGTTTGTTCCTTCTTCTTGCGTGTAGGATTGGCGGGGACGCACGATTCCTGGGGACCGCAGATAAAGGGGCTGACGGGAGCTGTGGAACCCAATGATGAGGAGGCGCCGCCGACGGAGACTGTCGGCGGGGAATCCAATACCCTCGGTGAGGAGGTCCGGGAAGGGGACGGGATCGAGGTGTGCTGCTTCGACAACCGCGGGGTGGGTCGGAGTTCCGTCCCCACCGAGAAATCGGATTACACGTAATTTTTCTCTCTTGTTTTTCCTACTCATGATTTTTTAGAGTCCTGTTAATTTAATGTTGGTGTAAAAGATTTAGTCCTCAAAATTGGGTTTTTCACGATCGGATTTTAGCTTATTAATCGGAATAAACAACATCGAGATAGTTAATGAACTAACGTTCTTTATCTCTTTTGAGGAAGAAGCCAAGAAAATGATACAAGAACGTGTATTAATCGATCAGTTGATTCAGGACCATCCGTGGCACTTTTTTAATGAGATCGAACCATAAATATATATGTAGAGAGAGAGAGAGAGAGAGAGAGAGGAACCACGATGAATGCAATCTTTTCTCCTGAGGAACTTTGAATTAGTGTATGAGGTATAATTGCTAGGAAAGAACTTATGTGCTCTGTTCTTTGGGTTGCAGAACAACTATCATGGCTGAAGACGCCCTGGCTCTATTGGACCATCTAGGCTGGAAAAAAGCTCATGTTTTTGGTCACTCAATGGGTGCGTTGACTTCTTCCAATAACATGATTGATTCTTATTGGCACTAAGATGGAAAGTTTATAAGCAAATCAGACTTTGCCTACTGATTCAGTACATTCTCTTTTCTTTGCTGTAGCTTCTCAGAGTTTGAAGAGTGTTTGTGTAGTATACGCTCACATGCTATTCAAATCCGTTTGATTGATGTACAGGAGCGATGATTGCTTGCAAATTGGCAGCCATGGCACCTGATAGGATATGCTCCTTGGCTTTGCTCAGTGTGACTGGAGGTGGCTTCGAATGCTTCCCTAAGGTATATCAGTAAAGCTACTACTTCCGGACAAATCAACTCCATTCAGTACCCCTTGATCTTGTTGAAATTTTTGATGTGATTTAGTTCTTGCAAAGATAAATGTCTCTTGCAATGGTGTGTTACCTGGATTTATACAAATTTACCACTTCCTTCTTTACTTTCTGTTTGAAGCTGTTTGTTTCAAGCATCTAACCCAGTTATGCAATCTAACCCAGTTACTTCCAATTTTCTGGAATGTTCTAGCTTGCTACTGAATATGTAGATCGATGATAACTAAACTAAAGTATAACCTTCTGTTTCAAAGCGCTTTATCAGGAACAGTGTCCATCAATTAAGTAATCTTGACCTTGTTAGTTATCTTTCAAGGATTATGAAAATGTCGGTGTTAACTCTGCTCGGAACCACAAAAAAGCAAGTGATACTGCTACTAAATGACTCCAGCGGAAAAAAAAAAAGAAAAAAAAAAAACAAGGCTCATCGTCAGCAGTTCTTAATGGGATAGTTTAAGTGAGGATTCTTTATGAACTCCTTTAGCAACATATATACGCAAAATTTATCATGCAATGTTTCTTGTTTTACTAAATTGCATATTTGTTGCCTAAGGTTAAAGCAAAATACACACTGCTGTGCACATCACTCATCAAGATGAAATTTCACCGCTATTGCAGATTGATCTCCAGATGCTATCGCTGGCATTTCGATTCTTGAGAGCAAAGACCCCAGAACAACGCGCTATGGTGGACTTAGAAACCCATTACACCAAGGTGGAGCACTTTTTTTTGCATACACTATCTTTGATTGCCATGCAACCTACATGAGATATTTCATCTTTGTGAAACCACCCGAATGCAATTAATTATGAATCTCTTTGATGTTATATGCAGGAATACCTTGATGAATGTGTTGGATCTCGGACAAGAAGGGATATTCTCTATCAAGTAAGTGAAGTTGTGCCAAAATAGAACACATAAAAATTATTTAGATTTATTTTGGTCTCCTGCAGTTAACACCTAAAACACCTTGGCCACATTTCCAGCAGAGTTTCTGAATATCAGTTCTTCTCTTTTCTTTCAAGGAAAGCAACACTAGTCCTAAAGTTCTCTAATCTATTCTTTCCTTTAGCTGTGCTAGCATCAACCTGCCCTATAACTCAAGCTAGTGACAAACAATATTTGGTACTTTTCATCTTATCCTGCCTACTTTTGTCTTCCTCATCTTTCCTACTCAGATTCTTTCTCTCCACCCAAGTTCAAAAGATACCAAAGTCACATGATGAGAACTTGCCATGGCTGTCCATCTCCATCTCATCATGTCATCCTGCTCAATTCTCCTGGCAAAACTGATATGAACTTAAACGCCTCTAGCCAATTGGCATCTAGAAAATTACTGAAACGATGGTTCCCAATGAACAGATTGGGATGGAATTGTGCAGCAAATTTTCACCACAAAGTTCTGTTAGACATAACATAAAAAATGCTGAAAATTATTATAGAAAGCGTAAGCCATTCATCTGTCGAACATCGAACAAAAAAAGCACTCCTTCACTTGCAAAAACACTTTTCCAACAAATAATAAAGATTTTCATATCATTTAGCCATTTACCATACCTTCATGTTGAATCAATGCGATAGAAAGAAATGTGAAACCATTGACAAAGTTACAGAGAGATGTAAATTCTGATTTTCGTTTTGGGTATTCATCGTCTTGCATTGCTATTATTCATATAAACGGCTAAAAGATTTTAATACTGGGAAAAAAATTTAACTCGCCAGGCTGGGTTTATTGTCATCTCTATTAAATTGATGGTAAACAATGTTCTAATATGGCCTCTAGCACAATTTTCTCCGTAAGAAGCAACCTTGTTCTGAATTTAAGATGAAATCTCTGGCAAAATGATTAATGGAATCACGTGATTTTCTGCTTTTTTATGGTTTGCCAGTCTGCTTTATTTTTAATACAGATAAGAGTTTCATGACTTCAGGATTATGTAAAAGCAATATCATCAAGTGGAATGCAATCTAACTATGGTTTTGAAGGCCAACTTAATGCCTGCTGGATGCATAATATGACTTCAAAAGAACTTGAGACAATTCGTTCATCAGGGGTTCTTGTTTCAATCATCCATGGCAGGTAGCAACTAAAGTTTACTCCCTCCCACTCTCCCCCTCCTATGCTTGTCAACAATATTGAAAAACTAACATTGTGATGCAATATCTTGATAGGGATGACATCATTGCTCAATTGGATCATGCAAGGAGGCTTGCAAAGAAGCTGCAACCTGTTGCAAGAATGGTAGAGCTTCACGGCGCACATCTAGTGAGCCATGAGAGGCCAGAAGAGGTATCTATATTATGAATCCATATAAGTCAGAACTTTTAAGTGAAATGCTCTATAACTGATGATGATAGAAACAGAAGTTTGCAGCATGCGTATGATACAAATTCTTTCTTATGACTGTATTTTGACGGAATGTAAAAGATAGCAAAGATATTAGCTACCGAGGTTTGATGGTAGGATATCATGAAGATGCTGCAGTTTCATGCCATTCAACAAGTCACCTATGTGGTTTGCAACCTTTAGTGGTATAATAATCCCAGGAACAGATATTTTATAAGTTTTTTGTTTTCTTTTTTGGTTTATTACAACCATGATTTTCTTTATCATCATAGTACCAAGATACTTTCTAATGAAAATATTTTGTGGCATCTCAAAGAGATTATTCTTCAGACTTCTACATATCTGCTTCACCTCTGATTTTAAGCCGTTCAAAACCAAAGCAAAGAAATTTTAAATTACAATAATGGAACTTTTGTGGATGTCATGCTACATATACTACAGCTACAAGCTAGCACAATGGCTCAGGACTAGTTATGTCTATTATTTATCTGAAGGCAGTCATGCCTCTATTCGCATGATATGCTTTCCTGCAGTGAAGATATGGCATAATTGCTATTGACTTTTGGACTGGAGCAGTTTGGTACTGATTTCTGGACTGTTAACTTTCAGAGATTTCACACTAATAATATCTCAAAAGTTCAAAACATGATATTGTACCAGCTCTTAGCTTGTCTATGTTCCCTTGTACAAGGCAAAAGATGTCTTTCAAAACTGAACTTTTCTTTTAAGATTATAATCAAATGACAAGTTAAAACATATCTAGTGAGCTCAAGATAAAAGTAAGAACTTGTTACAGATCATACTACTACTATATTTGAGGTAGCATGCTGAACATTCTCCCGCATTTTCAGAAAAAGTTGTCTTTCAATTATTCGTCATCTATGATTTGTAGACGACAGCGAGTTGTCATCTCATCTATACATGGGGCCAGTTCAGCCCTGCTGCTGTAAAGTAAACCATTCTGGTGTATGCCTGTTTCTGCTGTTTGATTATATGCTTTTAAGAAGAAATCTTTATCACTTCATACTCTAAATGCCAGACAAGGCCTAAACTTACTGGTGGACTTCCAGGTTAATGTTGCCCTTATGGAGCTAATAAAGGCTTCAAAGTCAAAGCTAGAACCAGAAGAATGGTCACAATTGGCTGAGAGTGAGTCAGGTAATCTGGAAGCAATTATTTCAATGCGTATTTGAACACTCACCATGGAAGTGCATTATCCTGATATCAATCAAAATTCTCATATTGACTCGTTCTCCGTAGGTTGTCTTGTCTTGAAGATGCATCCACCACTGAACAACAGGAACAAAGATGAAGCAAGTTCTCTAATCATGTATAAATTACTAGGAAAACTACAGCTTAGATTCCTTTAATTCTTTGGGGCATTTATCACGGGATACGAACACATCAGAAATACTCTCAAAATAAAGCCGGTTAGAGTTGCAGCCTCTATAACATAAGGTAAAACCATCATTTATGCTATAATTTTTTTTCCTTATATATTTGTTGATCATGAACATCCAAACAGCATTGACAAGTTTTATTTCTTAGATCTTATGATCTTGGAAGAGCAACCATTACACTTACAGGATGCGATAATTCACCGCTTCCATATTTCTAAACTTAGAGATGCAACACACATCAACTCAAACAGTTGGAAACTACAAAGGAGAAGTGTTTTCTGAGCAAGTTACAGCCTTGAGAAGTGTAAAAAGTTTCTTGCATTGAAAGAATAAGAAGCAAAAAGCCACTGATTAGATGTTGCAAGTGCCTGTTATCTGTATCATGGCACTGTCCTTGTCCATTTTAATTCAAGAATTGCACTGATGGCGTATCAAATTAATCCCAGTTGATGCTGTACAGTTGCATATATTTTCACATCATGTTTTCTCTCTTCTTTTTTTTAATGGAAGAGATCATTGAATTTTTATTTTACATGATGGATGAAAAACAAGTTGTATTTGATTTAATATGGAATTCCCTATTTGTTTCACTCAAATTCTTGTTACAAATAATTGTGGATTGACATGATCAATGATTCCAATGCATAGCCTTCTTGCAAAATGGGGAATTCTATTCAAGAAAAGGGGAACTTCATATGCATTAAAAGAAGGTAAAAGTTAACTATCTGTCATTATAAAAAAAAATCTATATATTAAAATTCCTATCGAGATGAGAAAAGAAAGTGATGGATACTGATTTGGTTACCTGAACTCAAAAGACTTCAGAGAGATCCAACTCAGAGAGAGAGAGAGAGAGAGAGAGAGAGGCGACCCGAGCAGTGGTTCTATGGATGAATCTTAATGTACCGTATGAGAGCGGTAGATTCCAATAATATTCCGGTATCTTGCAGCGGATATTCTTGGAATCCGTTCCCTGGATGGGGTACGGCGGCCCTTGACAGGGCCAGCCGAAGCGATCGATGAGTCGGGCTACAATCAAGTTAAGCCCGGCCCAATTAGTTTTATTATTGGGCCTCATCCCGTAGATTGATACCTACGCCCTGCTTCGATCGCCACAATATCTTTTGTCTGTATTAGAATTCCTAATTGCCCGATAATATTATCAACATAAAAAGGAAATATATATATATATATATATATATATATATATATATCGAAAAGGACTTTAAAATTAACAGGATAAATTAAAAAAACAAAAAAGGGTAAGACCGAGCTCAAATTAATGGGCTAAAATCAAATAAATGGGCCGGCCTTAAGCCCACATGATCCGATTAAAACCTGTGTGCGTGGACGAAACCCGCACAGGGAGCAGAAGCAGGGCGTGATCGAGAGTGCGAACCGAGAGAGCAGAAGAGATGGGGCGGGTGATGGAGAAGCTGAAGATATTCGTGGTGAAGGAGCCCGTCGTCGCCGCCTCTTGCCTCATCGCTGGCGTCGGTACCCTTCTCTTCCCAACCCTAATTATGTGATCGTTTGTTCTCGTCGATTTGAAATAGTCGAAGATCCATCGATTTGGTAGTTCTTCTCTAGGTTTATTGTTTTAGATCTTGTAAGTTGATCGATGTCAATTCTTGATGTCTATTTTGAGAATAGTTCAGTGTGATAGTTGGAGAAATTACAGAAGAAAAGATAGAAAAAGAGTAACCTAAAGAGAGCGTGGGTTTCCATTCAGAATCTAAGATGTGGAGGTTGCTTCTGAGATGGTGCCATCAGTGCGCCAGAAATAGTTGCGTAGGTGCTATGATTTTAAGGTTCCTGCAACGGGTCGTGGATCCAAAAACGAAACATATGAAGGTTTTGTAATCTAGGTTTAACTTGCTTTGAGTTATGACCATTTTCTTCTTGTGAAAGATGGAGACTTTGGATCGACCAAGCATATACATCAGTTCTTAGTTCTTACTGGATCTGCAGCTGAGCATGAGAATGTCAACATTGAATATATTCATTCCATAAAGAAAAAATAATGGTATTTAGTAAATTTGAAGGAGAGGTTGTTCTGATATATTTACTCATATGTGATGGTTAAATTTGGTTCCTGCTTTAGATTCTTAATAGAAAAGCTAGGTTGCACATTGTTTTTTTTTTTATGAAGCTTGGTGCAATTAGCAAGTTATACATAGCAAAGACCATAGCATCAATACTCCTCTTGTTGTGTGTTTTGATCACTCTACCTTGATTTTTTTTTAATCTACATCATTATATTTGAAAAAACACAATCTTTAAGTGGATTCCTGAAAATAGATTGAGTTTAACAAAGCATTTACTTTCAGATACCATAAATCATACTTGTGGTAGCTTGAAACTGTACTTGGTTTTAAGACATAGGCTGTAGTTTGTGAGCTTAATTTTCCATGAAAAAGAAAAAAAAAATGGCTTTGTGCTGTTAGTTTGCAATGTAAATAACTAGATATAAAATTTCTCGAGTTATTAAGTGCATTCTTCAAATTTAAAGGTTTTTATTGGTCAAAGATTCTATCTTTTTGGCCATTGGCATATCCTTGGCATATACTGGTAGTGCTTCCGTTTCTGTCTATGCTTCATGATTTTTTATGCGTGCAACGAACAATAAGTCTCAGAGTTCACTTTTTGATGAGGCTCTTGTTAGAAGAACATAAACTACTAATAATATGCAACTTGTTATCAGCCTTCTTAATGAAAAGCTGAATCACAAGCTTCATGTACATGCTATGTTCAGGATATCCAAAAGCGGCAAATTTGGATATGGTCCTTCTCGATTAAGTTTTTTAATGGCCAATGTCCTATAACTTCACAGTAGAACACTTCATAATCCTGTTTTGTTGTGAGAAACTTTCTGGTCATTGCATTCCTGAACCTTCTAATGTAGCACCATCATGCTCAAGTAGTAGGTCTTTCTAGAATCATAGCTTCCTGAACCTCCTAATCCAATATACATTTTAACATAACATACTTTATGTTCATTGTAGCTCCATCTTGTGAACAGGATGAATGAGCTATCTGTTGATTGTTTATAAAAAGGTGCCAGTGAGAACCCTAAAAAGGGGTATTCCATTCATTAGAATCTTGGTCTCCCTGCTACGAGATTGGCTTCTAATCGAAAATTCCCACTATGTTTCACAACTGACGAAGAAGTTCAATGTTCTAGCTCTTTCTAGAGTTACGTAACTTCCTATGACAAGTGATACGAATGAACATTACTTTAGGAGACTGTTTTTCAGAATCCTTTGTCCCCCATAGGTTGTGAACAAATACTATTTTCAAAAGCTGAGCACTCGATATTATCTACCATATGTAGCATTATTACTTCAGATTAGAGTGTTATAAAACCAGAAACAAAAGAACAGTTATTACTTCATTGGTTAAGCTTCAGGAGATGCATGTTTATGTATCATTTTAATAGAGATGCTTTGTCAGCAAAAGAAGGGAACTGCTGCTTGGTCCTTGTAGAAAACAAACAAGATGTATATTGATGCTCCTTTAACTGATAAAAGGTGTAGGATGATAGATAAATACAACCTTTTTTGATCAAACACTCTGGTCTGTTTAGTAATGGAGCTGTTTGTTTCAGTGCATTATGATCTGGATCATGCTTAATGCCTTTGACCAGACATGGATAACAGACAA
The DNA here is from genome assembly GCF_036884655.1 of Musa acuminata AAA Group. NCBI lineage: Eukaryota > Viridiplantae > Streptophyta > Magnoliopsida > Zingiberales > Musaceae > Musa > Musa acuminata. The sequence goes on along the minus strand of NC_088355.1, from coordinate 40,379,461 downwards.
GATAAGAAAAAATTTCCACAGAGCAATATCTGTCTTAGGTGACGTTGATTCATGTGAATTGTAAGGTAATTTACGTTCCGTGAAGTGGGACTGCAGATGTGGCTGCTTTTAAGTATTGTGCTATTGAACTTAGGTAATAAATGGAGGAATTTTATGGGGAATATTCTGTTGCTCTTTTAAGCTCCTGCCTCTGAAATTGTCTCTAGCTTACGAATGAAACTGTTTTTTCTCTGAGAACAGGAAAAACGATGATTTTGGTACTTGTTGCTCATATTACCTGCTGCAGATGCATGACAATTAACTCTCACCTCCGTTCACCTCCTAATATATGGTTGTTATTACCTGGAAGACCTTGGTTTAAATATAACATACAATTTGTTGGATTTTTTTTTCTATAATCTTGTTGATTATATTTTCTTCTATACTACGACATACAAAGCTACCATGAATCAACGACAGATTTTGGTGCAATTTGTTTATATTGCCTTATTTTGTAAAATCGCTTATGCCTCATATTGTGTATGCTAAACTGAAGCTAGGATATTTGATCAGTCTTAGATGCATTGTAACCTCATCCACGAATTCATGCCAAGTCATTGCATGTTCTGGTTTTTCGAGATCAGGGCTCAAGCACAATATTAATTTTTTTTGCTGATGATCTAATCAAAGGCACTCTAACATAAACCAAAATTGGGGCTTATTTTTGTTATTGGACAATTTAGGTTCTTGGAATATGATATTTTGTATACCTAATTATGTGCTCTCAGTTAACTAGAATTTTTATATAGGTTGTTTGTATGCCTGCTCTGAAGCATGTTAAATCAGGAGATGGAGTCTGATAAGTTGGTTTGCTTGCATTGGCTGAAAGTACAAAGATTTATGTTTATAATTTCAACCATGTTGTCGTCTTATGCTATTTCAGGTCTCTTCCTTCCTGCTGTAGTTAGGCCTATCTTGGATTCCTTTGAGACAGCCAAGCAGGTCCCACAACCTGCTCTTTCTGATGTATGTATATGTTGCATCTTTATTCTTTCGTGGCTTTAAGAAACTTTCTCCTACCTTATTTAAGATGAGATACACTTGCTATATTCCCAACATCAAAGTATAAGCTGTATTTTAGCTGAGGTCTTGTCCACTTAGTGCTTTAAAGCACCACAAACAAGTCAAAATCAAAATGGAACTCCATGCTTAATTTTATGGATAATGGGATCATTAGCATTATGACAAGCATTAAATTCAGAGTGTCGTCATCCATGAACAATAAGATTTGTTTGTTACTGGATTTCTTAAGTGTTTTTTTTTTTCCTTGTGAGGGCAGGTGGTAGCTGGTGTGACTGGCAAGAGAAGAGACTAATCTGCATCTTATTAGTGTTCCTCGTGCTTTTAATTCCTCTCATTATATTCTCCTTCTACTTTGAGGCTTTTCAAGATAGTGTGATGTCTTTGGTTTTCTATGTTCAGAATGATGTGGCTAAACTTAGACCACATTTCTACTTTTGTTGACCGCCACTATGGGCATTGAACATTGCAAGTTCAGAATTGTTCTGGATCAGTTCAAATAAGAAAAATATTTGGAAGATACGTGAACGAATTTTGTATTAGTTTCTCCAGTGATCCAGTCAACTAGTTGCTCCCTTGATGAGTCCAAATGGTTACAGCTTTGGGAAGGAATACAAGTTCATGTTTGTTTTGCTTCTCAAGAAGCTCAATGATACTGTTTCGATGTGTTGTCTTGCTGATGTTGCAGATCCAGAGGCTAGACGTTCCAAGAGAGAGGGGTGAAGGCCTTGTTCTTCGTGGTTAGATTCCATCAGCATTAGAGATAATAAAGATAATGGACACTATGATTAGATTTGGTCATGATTGCATCATAGATAATGGATATTTCATGATTAAATTTAATTATATTGAAAGTTTTTTTAGATGTTGTATGGATAAATTTAGTTATATTAGAAATAATGTATGTTTTGTTTTATGGTCAAATTTGATCATGCTTCATAATCAAATTTGATGCATGTTGGATGTTTTATGATTCAGAGGTAATGAAGACCTCCGAATGCTTCATGGATATATTTGAACGTGTTGGGAATAAATATTTCATAGTCGGATTCAGTTATATCGAAGATAAAGGATATATAATTAGATTTGGTTACATCAAAGATAAATGATACTTTATAATCATTCAATTATGTCGAAAGATGTTTTATGATTGGATTCAACCATGTCAGATTGGACCGTGTCAAAGAGAAAAAGAGAAAGGCTGCTTTATCAATTATGTTTCTTGAGATGTCACAAGTGCATTGATTGATTACATGCGTGATCCATTATCACTTCGGACATCAGCATGCGTTCCAATCTAGTCGAAGCGTTAGGGATCCAAGGATATCATGATCTTATTGATTGATCCACTTAAAGTGATGCACTGGAGACGTGGCATCAAATGCTTGGCGACACCATGCAACATATGTTACCGAATGTCATAGTCTCAGCAATACCCTTATGCTGACCTTGTTGCATTATAAACTCAATATATTTAATAAAATTTAATTTTTAAATATAATGATCCTGTAATATTTTATCATGAGCTCTTTGAGATTATATATGTTTAGATCTGTGAGTCATTTCATATTTTTTATTTTAGTGAAGAGAGATATTTTATCATATTTATAAATATCTTATTGAGATATTACTATATATATCTAATTATAAATAAAGTTGAGAAATAATTAAATAGAAAAGTTAAGATTCTTAAATCGAACATGGGTGATAAAATTTTTTATAATAGATATGATGAGTCTAATTATAATTATAGTTCTTCCACTAGATTCCTAGAATAACAAGATATTTATACTCAAAATGTCTTACCATATGTACAACGAAGAATAAGATTGTTGAAAGATGAAAGTATATTATTATGAGAGCCTGATAATTTATTCTTCTATACTCAATGTGAGAAGAAGCATTAAGGATGATTATATATATCTTGAACAAAATTTTTAGTAAGTCAATTACATCGACCCTTTTTAAGTTAAAGATTGGTAGGAAATCAAGTTATTTACATATTTGAGATTGTCTCAAGATAAAGATCTTTAAATCATATAAAAATAAATTAGGTTCAGGGACCATTTTGGATATTTTATTGGTTATTTAGAAATTTTTAAAGGGATATAGATTTTATTGCTTGACGAGAACAGTTGAATTTGATGATGTAAGATTCCTAGAAAATGGTGAATATATAAGAGTAAAAAATCTTAAAATTTAATTTTAATATTGAGAAAATACATATTGATATTGTTTTATTATTTTATATTCAAGAAATTATTATTCCTCAAATCACTAAATAATTTGATAAATACAAACAATAAAATAACATGAATAAACTCTCACATAGTATTGATATTGCTATTATAGAATAATCACAATTGATAGTTTTAAGAATATTTCAAAGAAAAATATGACTTATTATTTTTTTATTATTATATGATATATCTATAAGAATCAAATTATGATATTGAAATCAAAAGATCCTTCATTATTTTCACAAAAGTAGTTATCCTAAAAAGTGATATGACACAAAAGAGTTAAAATTAATGACTAGAATGATAATTAAGAACTCATTGAATTACCTAATAATTGTAAAAAAATCTATTGCATAAATATAACTTAAAGAATAATATTAAATAATATAAAAGTCATATTTATGGTCAAAGGTTTTACTCGTGAGGAATGCATCAATCATAATAAGATTTTTTTTAGTTTTTTAAATGAACTTATTAAGAATCATTATGAAATTAGTAGCCCATTATAATTTTGAGTTACATCACGTGGATGTAAAAATAATTTTTCTTAATAGAGATCTAGATTTTATGTATTAACTTAAACGATTCATAAAGAAAATAAGAAAAATATAAAATTTTATATGTAAATTTAAGAAATCCATTTATGACCTTAAATAGGCTTTTAAACAATAATATATAAAATATCTTGATATATAAAATTTCTTGATATTATTAATTCTTTTATATTTAAGAAAAATACTATCGATCAGTATTTATATCTAAAAATCAATAGGAGAAAGTTTATTATATTGATCTTATATATGAATAATATTTTATTTGCTAGCAATGATCTTGATTTATTTTATTGAATCAAAAAAAATTCATCGAGAATTTTAATATGATTGATACGAGTAAAGCATCTTATATTATTAGCATTGAGATATTCAATGATTACTATGAGAATGAATATATTAACCAAGTCTTTGAGAAATTTAATATACATCATTTGTTCAATAAATAACAAAAGTAAAAAAAAATTTAATCAAAATAAATATTTTTAAAATAACTCAAAAAAGAATCAGATAAAAAATTATTCTTTATATATGCCTAATTAAAAGTCTATTATACGTTTAAACCTAAGATCATATATCAGTTTTTTAGTTGGTGCTAAAAGCCTCATCTATTTTGGGTTCAAAGAAACCTTTCTCCCTCGTATAGAGGAACATTTCAATGTGTGAGTTATTCAAAGGCATTTAATCATCTTTAATGATATTGTTGAATTTTGTAAGATAGTAGTCCAATAGAGACTCGCTTCCTCATTGTCAAACTACAAGATGGCAGATTGTTGTCCTCATTGACAATTTGCAGTTGATGATATTATGCTTCAAACTCGTTGGTCAATTGACTAACGAAGCTGATAAGAGTTTTGAGAAAGAGATGAGTACCACTCTCGGGCAACTCCTCGTGGAGTCACACGATGTAGCTCTGCACTCGAGTGTACTATTGATTCATACGGCGATTACTCATTCTCGACCCTTAATGGGAAGACTACACCACCTGCCCAATTTTGTTTGGTAGGACCGATCGAGAATCAACGTCTACGCTAGGAATAGATTCTGGTCGTGTGAGCTGTCCAGGGTGAGATAGGAACAACGTGACTTGAACTTGTTGAGTCAACGTAGCGAATGTTTTAAGCAAGCAAAACGACTGTGGAGGGATTCACCACCGACGATGTGACTCTTGAATTATCAAACAGGCGTTTGAACATCTTCCGTATGATCCCGTGATTCTATTTTCTTTCACTCCATCAGCGGATGTCAATTTCATATCAAAGGCGTTTTTTCCATGGCTTAATGATGCTCTCCACAAAGCCAGAGATCAGCATGCAAGGGATCGTTGGAGTCGAGAACACAATTGTTTGCTGAATGCATTGCAAGGATAGCGAAACTGAGCTTAAAGGATGCAATGATCAAACTGACTCGTTCGGGAACACCAGCCTTTCAATTATAGGCTTCTTTTGGAAAACAGAATTGCAAGAAGCATGACATTTTATTGACTGTTGTCATGCATGATGAGGAGTTCCCCGACCAACAGATCGGTAGGGAAGAGTGAAAGCATGCCAACCTTCAGTTGAGTTTTCTTCTGGGAAACAGCAGACGGCTTCACCCTATGTGGAAGAAGTGGCAGGTAACTTGTTCTCAGGCTCCACCCTCTTCACATCTTCACTTGGATAGATGAGTATCTTCCTTGCTACTTCGCAAAATTCCCTGCAAAGTTGTGTTCTTGAATCAATTTAATTCCTCAAGCAGAAGGTGACTAGTAATCAGTTAACAAGTCAAGAAGGGTTCATAGATGATCCATACGGCCATGGATAGTCGCCGACCAGCATCATATCCCCTTCATCATCGGTAAAGACAACCTCCCATTTGTCGCGACAGCGAAGCTCTCCTTTGATCTCAAACATCTGTTCTAGCTCTAGGAACAATTCATCGTAACCTTTTAGGTTTGCCAAGTCTACAGCTCGGCCAACTGCAATTCCTTGCATGTGAACCTTGTAATCACCCAAATGTTAATCAAAGTTCCTTATGAACAGTAATCATGCTTTCGAAGAGCTATGTTTTTACCTTGGTACAGCTTCTGGCAGCAATGTTTTGTTTGCTCTGAATCTCCTTTGGAGATGCCTGCAGCACTTGTTTTGTCTCTTTTGAAGCTTTTGAAACTCCAGACTGCTCATCCAAGTCCTCGGTCAAAGCGGTGGCAGCAACAGGATCCTCAGTTGTGGCACTTGATATGCACGCATGGTCACCTGATAACGCGGTTGAAGATATGCCAGTGGAAGGACTGACTAAGTCAATCCCAAACAACCGGTAACAACCGCTACTCTTAGGCTTCTTCTCATTCTCAATCTTGCATTCCAAATCCAATGATGGTTCTTCAGTTATAGGAGTCAAGGCAAGCCCCCAGGAAGGGAGAGTGGCCTCTGCATCACCAACAGCATCCTCCAAACGCTTGGGCGTAACATGTGGCAGTGAAGATGAGTCTTTCGACCAGCCATCCAACAATCCTCTGTTGCATGGCCTGGGAATATTTAAATAATTGAAGTTGATGCTCTCTGTCTGCCTAGGTGACCAGAGAAATCGAGTCTCTGAGCTCCTAGCGCCGATGCTGTTCGGTGGTCTTAGGTCGAACATCTGGTCCTCAACAGGATGCCTAAAAGTTGAACTAGGTTCTGCGTATGAATAGAATAAAAAAAGTTTAGATTTCAGTCACATAAATATCGAGCAAATGAAGAGGAAAGGAATAACTTCATTCTCACTACCAGTGCCAGGGAGGCCCAAGGGTGACCGAGCTCTCTTCTTGGAAAAGGCTGCCTGAGGATCACCAGAAGCAGAGATGGGTTGACCGAAAGGCTCAACATCCCATGGAGAGATCTTCTCTGGTTTCTGAATGCTAGATGCTTCATCCCAATGCACCTGAAATTAGTAGACTTCAGACACAATGTTCATGCGATTTGGGTGAATGAAGAGGAGTTCATGCGTAACCTTTAATGATCTCCACTTTGAACCTGGCCACTGTGAAGAAATGTCTCCAATTCCAATTACAGTACCGGTGAAACTAAGAAATAAGAACCAAAAAAAAATTCATTAGGAAGAAGCTCAAGACAATACAACAAGAACGGAGAATTACTGAGGAATAACCTTTTCTCTGGAACATCTTCTCCCTCAAATTTCATCTTGAATCTCATCCCAACTGCAAATTCATTTTTAGTTGCCTCCAGATACTTGTTGAGACTAACAATGAACTGATTACACCTAAATTATTCACCATGCATAACTCAATTAACACAGCAATCAATCATGATAATAATGTGCTTTAACATGTAATCTGAGTATCAGTTCCTACCTAGGCTTGTAGTACACCATGAAAAGTGTATGAGTTGAAATGGCATGTGATGCAGTGGCAAGTACTCCAACATGCATGCTATGACTAGACATCACAGATGTTGGCAGAGTGTTTTGGCAGCGGGCGAGTCTCCTCACTCCAACCCGCAGTTCATCATTCTCCCCTCTAGAGCATCGAATCAAACTTAAAACACTAGTCTTAAGGAAAAAGGAAAGAGAAAACTTTTTTCAAGAAACATTAACCTCATTAAGATGAATGCATCACCAGCGACTAATCTCTTTGATGCTACAAATGTACTCCATCCTGTTGTGAGCAAATGTCGCCGTGGTTGACCTGCCAATCAGAATTCAATTAGCCGAGGATTTGAGAAGACAAAAGCTACTTTTCTTTTTTAGCTTCAACTAACCCTGGAAAAGTATACAATTGAATTGAAGCCCATTGTGCTGCAATGGAGAATTTTTACCTTGGTTGGTAACAAAAAATTCAAAGAGAAGAGAATCAAACTGATACCTCTGAATATGTGTTTAAATCGCCATTCCAAACTGTGCAAATCCTCGGCAACCAATTCTTGTGAGGGGGTTTGTTGTGATACATCCTGTCAAGGCATGCAAACGCAGTCCAGATTGAGAGATCATCTGAAAAAGTAAGACCGATTACCGAAACCGACTGAGAGAGACATGGAAGAACTGACTAGAGGAGGAAGACATTCGGTGGCATGTCTACGAAGAACCGAGAAGCCACCATGGGTGCTTGTATCAGAAGCTGTCAATATCTTACAGAAGGAATGAACCACCGGTCTCGGCGTCTCCAGAACACATGGATCAGGACTGGTAGGCTCGTTTTGCTAACAAGAATCAAACCCCAAAAGAACTCAATTTGTGTGGCATTGTATCAAAAAGAGAATTTCTTTTTCCCGAAATGCAAGTGCAATTCTTTGAAAGTAACTTCAATTTGTTTCTTACGTCTGACTCAGGAATCAGAGTGATTTGAGCATAGACTTCGTCAGTGTCGGGTTCGGCCTGGAAAAACCGGGACGGTAAGGAGCTATCTATTATCCAACAGCAAATTTCTAGAAGCGAAGGACAAAGTTTTAATTCGAGAAAGAAAGAGGGTGGAAATATAGCCAACCTTTAGAGTAACATTGACAACGCGGCATAGAATTTTGGGAGGAAGGTTGAACAGCGGAATCTGCTGGTTCAACTCCTGATCTGTCGAAACCTCCAACTGCATATAAACAGAGGAATTCACGAAGAATCCAAAGATTATAACCCAAAAGGTGGAGTTTTTATCGCTTCCACCGCATACAAGAGAAGAAGAGTATTGAGAAGTCTTTCTTTCTTTCACCTGCTCCAGATGACCTTGGGGGAAGTAGAACACCCTCTCATCCACCCGGGGAATCTCCACCAGAGGTCCCGCGCACGCCCTCCACAGCTCTTCGTACAGCGTATCACCTGCATCACCACATCAAACACGAATCAATCAAACTAAAAGAGAGAGAGAGAGAGAGCAACCCCAAAAAATTAAGGCCACAGGAGACGCAACCCTCACCTTTCTTCAGCATATCGCTCAGCCGAGACTCCGATCCGCGCGGCCACGATACCAACTCAAGCGCTCCAAAAGCACCGGCTTTTCCTTCACCACCGTGAGTAAGGTCGAATTTGGCGGCCGAACAACGGAGAGAAACCTCCCGTGCGACCCTTGGGCGCTCCCTCAGGCATTTAGTTCACCCCATTAATGAAGCAGCAAAACGCGTCAGGAGAGAAGAACGGCGCGAATTAAAGGCCTCGCCTTTCACCCGCTGCCGCCCTCCTCGCTGAATCCCCGAGCGCTGGGATGTTCCCCAGCCCCCGCGAAACTGCCGGACGCCGCTTCGTTGCCTCGATTCGAAGAATGAAACCCGTCCTCTCTCTCTCTCTCTCTCTCTCTCTCTCTCCGCCTCTTTTCTTCCCCCTTTTTTTTCTCTCCCAAACAAAGCGACCGAGAGAGAAGAAGAAGAGGAAGACGAGAGAGAGAGGAGCCAAGAAAGCGGCGTCACCGAATCGGCCGAATACCTTTTTACCTGCTGGGTGTGGGGGTGTGTCCTCCTCCCGTGTGTACAGTGATGGCGATGGAGTTAATGGCTTCCCCACTCGCTGTCCCTCTCTCTCTCACACACGCACATTGAAGACGCCACGTGTACCCACTGTCACATGGCGCTTATCGTTTCTCGAGGTGGGTCCACCGGTGGTCCCCAATCTTGACTGCGGCTTCCGGTAATACACCGCAACATAACGGAAGTCCTCCCGGCGAGCCAAGCCGCCCCGTTACGTTTCCCGACGTCGCCATCGCGAGTGGGACCGGCGGCTCGCGGGTGGCGCACATACGTATGCCGATGCGTGGTCCGCTGGAGGGAGACAGGTGATTGGACCGCCTCCCGTTACAGTCAGTATCGGCACGTGCCGGGAGGCTCTGTCGGTAATAACCAAAGGGCGGGGACGGGGTGGACGGATGGGTGGGGGATTGGTGGGGTCCAGAAGAGGAGGGCGGAAATTTCACGTGGGGGGCTCGGATATGATGGGCTCATCATCGTCCCCGTCCACCCCTCCATCGGGGAAGACGAGAGGGGCGGTGGTGCGACAGTGACCGGGTGGGAACTTGTCGCCGTACGGTGGAGAATTCCGCCCAATTCTCTCTCTCTCTCTCTCTCTCTCTCTCTCTATATATATATATATATATATATATATATATATATATATATAGAGAGAGAGAGAGAGAGAGAGAGAGAGAGTCGATGCGTCAAACGTGTTGACGATTCTATGGGAGGAGTGGGTGATTTGAAACAGCAACATGGCCATCTGCTATTAGCATATGAGCCGAGAATAGCGGACCGACGGCTACTCGTGATTTCAACGAGCAAAGACACTGTTTCTCCCTCGAAATGCTAAGCTCATTTCAAACCTCCTTTGTCTTCCATCTCAGTATACAAGTGACGAGGGTGATAATTATAATAAGACTCACATGACATCAGCTGATGCCCCACGTTTTTATCGGGCTGACAGCACCCGATAAACATGGGTCGAAACGTCAACCGAGGCCCATTAACGACTGCTCAGGTTCTATCCCTCACGCCACGCCAACAGTGATGTCAGACGTCGTCAGATGTACGATCCTGCTCCCTGTGGGCAGGCACATCAGGTAACACTAAACTTTCCTATAAATACCCTCGCATTTTAAACAAGAGGGAGGGGGACAACACATAAACACGAACAAACCCCCTGCGACCTTCAACTAACTTGATCGTCGGAGGGGTCAGGTCAAGCACCTCGACCCGACCCGTGTGCAGGAACGAAGACGAGGTGACTCTCATCGGATGCACCAAGCGAGGAGCCTCTTCCCGGAGGAAATGGCGACCCACCTCCACGATCGAACCGATCGAGCCGGCAACCTCAGTAGTCCCGAGGAATCCCCTTTGGAGATCCCCATCATCCGGACTCGAACCGAGCCGCGTCGACCTCGAGGCCACGGTTTAAGGTTGTTTACACTAACAACAAGCATGAAAATTTGAAGATTGTACACAAACACACTTACTAATCAAATCACATGACATGCTTCCTAATCTAAACTATCCGATTTATTATACCACATTTAAACTTAAATTAGTCGACAAAGGTTAGATAGGTTTGTATATTAAAGTTCATCAAGTTGTTGAGTCAATTAGCTCATTTGGTCTAATTCGGATGTCGACTTTTCAACAACCATCTTCATCTTATTATATTTAGCTCTCTTTTTTAAAGCATATATTTAGATACCTAAACTAAATATATGTTCATGTCACTATTAACATACTTTTTTTTTAAGCGTATATTTAGATACCTAAATCCAAATATATGTTCATGTCACTATCAACCTCGATCTAATCGAATGTAACGTATGTCTCACTAATAAGTCGAGTGCCTCACATGATCGACATAATACATGATGATATCAATTGCGATAATTTAATCCACTATTCACAATTGAGTAATGTAATTTTCATACTCTATAAATAAAGGGTCAAGCATTATACTCAAAAAGAGATAGAGATGAGATAGAACCGAGAAAGACCAAGAGATCAACAAGACTTGCCATCTCCATGCATGTACCGAAACCGATCCTTTCGTCTAAAGCGTTGTGAGTGCCACACTATAAGTCGGCATATGCCACCGTGCTTTGATGGTGCCGGTGCTTTCCCATGAGCTTTGGTCTCCCATGTTCTCTCTCTCTCTCTCTCTCTCTCTCTCTCAATATCGTGCATGACTAAATGACACCGAGGGGATCCCAGATCGTAGGAACTGGTGTACCATTGCTTCGTCATTTGAGCATCGTTGGCTCGTGTAATCGACTCGTCGTAGCTGACAGCCTAATGAAGCTGTGACGACACCAATAATTGGCGATCCACCATGGCCTCTTGGGAACCCCACAACGACATGCGGAAGAGTTAATTATTCTCATGCGTGGAGAGAGAGAAGATTCTCCAAAGCATCATCGAAACTTGGTGGAACAAGATTCCTCTATCATCAAATTATCATATCATATGGGAACGTGAGTGGATTAGTAGCTCGATCCGATGTCACGAGTCATGTCGACGACACCATTTAATCGATCGCCGAAAGCGATTTGGTGGTGGTAGGCATTAGTCAGCCTAGCTAGGTACGAGAGATCGTGCCATCACTTACGGAGGATTGGCTTGTAAAACACATATAAATATACATATACATATTTATGATCTAACTGTTAGTATATATGAAGACGAGTACATACGATCGAAATCAAAAGCGACAAATAAAAGAATACCGACCGACAAAGTAAGTCAAAATAGAGATCGGAAATAAGTTCGAATAGTTACTCCTCTATTACCTACAAAACTTTATCATCGTTGAAGAAGGCTTTACTTATATCCATAGAGAGAATATTAGATTTTAGATTTTCTTTTTATATATGTGTGTATGTACATATATACATCCTATCTCATAAAACATTAAAAAAAAAAAGTTCTTTCAATCTTTCTAGATCTACTTAAAAATTAAAAACAAAATTCTTCGACGAACCAAAATCCTGAAATGGGCAGTGTATGTACAAAGCAATTAATCCTCAATTACCAGAATTTTTTCTTCAACCAAAAATATATCGTAATATAATTCCTTTTGTGTTCAAGTAGGCTTATCTCTCGAGTTTTCTCACAAGGAAATATATTATTGATTATTTTTAGTATATATATATATATATATATTTAATCCCAATAACAATTTAGTGAGAAAAGATATTAGAAGACAAAACATTGAGTCCAGTTGCATGCATAAAGGAGGCCCGTTGGACTAAGTAAGATGGCCCAAAAGCACTCTCATCACGGATTAATGTCTAGCCCACAACATGATCTCGAGGAATCAATTCACATGGAGCATAGAAAATGATTACTGCTCCGATTAGATTAGCTCGATATATATATATATATATATATATATATATATATATATATATATATATATATATAAAGAATTAGCCGAGATCAATTAAAATGAGTCAAATCCCAAATGTCGACTAAGAATATGCGATGGAATCCAATGCCATTGGCATTATATCCGGTCCTCCGGTCCTCTTTCAAACGCTTTGGTCTTTGCATACGTTTCTGGTTTCTCTTTCATGATGCTGTGGACCAGAGAATGGCTGATGCTTCGTCTATCTGCAAGCTGTTTCGATGTTGTGGCCATCCATGAGGCCAACGAAGGAACAGTTCCCTTAAGGCATGAAGACATCCGTGCCGGACTGCTTTCCTGCGCAACACATGGCTGCTTGTACCACAAATTTGTCATTTTGATCCCCACCGAGGACCCAACTCAATCCTAGCCCTCCACCATCATCATGTAACCACGGATTCCAGCTCTCGTACAACGCCAAGCCCGGCCATCATGCAAAACCTGTCCCTGCAATCAATCGCAGTCTGCAAAGTTGATATTTAGAGAGGGTAATCCAGAATTATTTGCAAAGCTTTGTCTTCTCCATGAATCCACGCCAGCTCTCGGGTCCTCCTCCTCCTCCTCCTTAAGTACTGGCCGTCACCATGTTGGAGAGGAGACTGGGCAGCTGGCACTGATGGGGAACTGCACTGTGAAGGGTACAATGGTGAGCTGCTCCGTGAAGGGCGCCACCGTGAGCTTCACCGTCCCGGAAACCACCAAAGAAGGGAAGCTCGAGGCTGCCGGAAGGATCAGGGACATAGCCTCCGCAGAGCCACCGGCCACGCGCAAAGCCAGCGGAAGCGCAAGTCGACACAGGAACTACCAGGGGACAGAAACCTTCAAGAACCTGGAAGTCTTGCCGTCGCCGGAGAAGGGCGTGTGGAGAGTGAGGATGGCGATCAGCTCGGAGCAGCTGGCGGAGATATTGTCAGAGCAGGCGAACACGGAGGCCATGATCGAGAGGATGAGGACGTACGCAAGCACGGCTGAGGCAGCGCAGAAGCAACCCAAGAGCAAGAGAGCGGCAGATTGGATGAGTCAACACTGCGAGGATGTGTTTGCCTGTTAGTAGAAGAAGAGCGTTTAAAATTACTTGTTCTGACTGTTAGGTTATCTTTCATGTGCCTGATGAGACTTTGTAGCACTAGTACTTCTTCTTCTTCTTCTTCTTCTTCTTCTTCTGTTCTTGGGCTAATAATCTTAATCTGTTGGTGCTTCATTTCACGTAGCATCCCTTAAGGAGATTAATTGTGTTTCTTTCTGTGCAACCTCACGGATGAATGAAAAATCTTGTTTGATCCTTTCTTTCTTTGACGAAAAAGATATATGATTTAATTTGTTAGCTAATGTCTGCTCCGCTTGAAAGCACAAACAACAGGGTAGGTAAAACTACAAACAAAAAGCCGGAAGAGATTTATTTCACCCAAAGCTTTTCATGGGATGTTTCAAGCAACCTAGATAGGTTACTGGATGAGTAGAAGAACATTGCAGATGCCGATTCTGGATCCTTGCGATCCTTTCACACACAACACACACATATAGTTCACCTGTCTTGCCCCAGGCAGGGAACACGTTGCCACTCTGCACAGGATAGGTGGTCCCCCCCATGCGCTAAGGCCTTCTACTGTACGGGCCCACACTTCAAAAACCCTGCTTCACGTCTTGCCGCGTGGGCGCCGCATGCGATGGAAGGAGTGCGACGCGCGGGCGACGCATGATGTGCTGCAACCCGACATAAGACACGAATGGGAAGTTCCACGAGCAGACGTGCCGCGTCCGCGGTTCCTTTCGTGGCGTTCATCGTTACGTAAACCATAGCCGTTCGTCGATCATGATATGATGCCTGTGATAAAATGAATGGAGCGTGGAAGCCTGACGAGAAGACCAGGAGACAGGCAGCCTGGGAAAGGGACCCACATACAACGAGGAGATACGTGAATCACCAACTTGCACAGATGCTGGGACCCAATTTCTGATGCTAATCCCCTGCCGCGTGATAAGACTATAGATGGGGGATTCTATTATCCCATATGAAAATATACAACAGCCACTGAGCTCCTCGACAAAACAATTAGAAGACAGCAAACTAGGCGTGTAGCGACAGGACACCTGCACTCTTCTTTTGCTATCACGCCAAATCATATCTTGCGGTAGCAACACCAGCGAAAGATCACTATCAAATTACGGATGAAGTACGATGGCTGACATACGTACGTCATTACAACACACCAACTTCAAGCTCATGAAAGGAAGTTAGCCAAACATCATATTAAGCCAAACATCATATTAGCCAAACATGATCACACTAGTTAGTATGATCAGACCAACCACGGGCCTTTTACCTTGGCCGCCATCAATCACCCACACATCTATGGCAGAGAGAGCATGAGCTTTCTTTCCAAGTGATCAAACCAAACACATTGACATGACATGAACCAGTGAGGATCACGAACATCGATGACAGCCAGCTCTACGACCTATCTTTAGACCAATGAGACAATGCATAAAACTCTCATCATGTTAACAGCCACCAGCATGCTCAGTTTCCATTTTTTCTTTGTAACCACATTCATATCTGTACAATTCCCGATGGAGGGTGGACATTTGGACAATCAAAATTTGATTATAAAGATACAACTGGACCTAATGGAGAGGAAAGAATTTACTATCGCAACCGAGAATGCTATAGAAGCATATGTTGACATTCTAGAGTGAAGATATCATCAAGTATACCTTTTGGTGGTAAAATGGAGAAAAGAAACATGACAATAGAACTAAGAGGGAAAATTGAAAGAGAGATAAGCTTTCAGCACAATCAGGCATTCGACAACCACTGCATTTCTCATCCACTTCAATGTAGCATCACTGAGCTATGGTGGTGAACCATGTGCCATCTCCCATCATGAAGCTCGTAGATATTAGTCACATGGAATGGCCCCGAGTCGATGTCAACATAAGCATTCATGGTAACCCAAGCCACGTCACCAAGAATACGAGCTCGTACATCCCGTATCTGGAAATCAATCCCTTGGCCGCCACCTTGGCCCCAGTTGAATAACAATGCCCAGCTGTCAATCACTGCACTGTACCTGTAATGAAGCAAGCGTGAGCACAAAAATCGTTAAGCCACCAGTTGTAAACAAGGAGAAACAAATATATTTTATTTGAAATAAACTAGTTTCAAATGTTGAATGATGTAAATGGGTTTATCTGCTTGCACTTTCTAGTAGTGCATTTTTTCCCCAGTTCAGATACCCATGTCTTTTGTCATAAATGCAGTTACAGCGATTATTCAGGCACCTACTTCACAAACACAAGCAGTTGAGCAGCTCATCAGAAAATGACCAGGAAACAAAACCATTAAGTCCAAGGATCTTGTGTTAAGGTAATTTTAGGTGGGAAAGCAGTTACAGTCCCAAATACCTCCAAGAAAGAGCTCATGCATTGAGGAAATTATGCCAGACAAAAAATTATTCATAATCAAGGAAAATGCAGACCAAATGATAGTACTTTAGGTGGGATAGTACTTTTTGCTAGTAATATGATTAAAAAGGAAACAATACAAACCCATTATAGATTCACAGAAAAACAAAGCCATAACTGTTTGCTAAATTTCAACTTGCCTGTCTTCAGGAAGATATATGAACTATAAATTCTTTTTTTATAAACACTGATAACCAGTGATGATCAACTCTGTTTATTAGCCTAGCCTATCACATTGCCCATCACATACACACATGAGCACAGCCAGATTACATGACACCCTTGTTTTTAACCTTCCAAGGAAGTTGTGGAGCAATCTTTATTTCTAATAGATGTCTAGACATACAGAAAAAAATTGGTTTAGGTTTAGCACTAGCCATATATGCCTGAACTAAAGACATAAAATATCATCCAACAATGTTTAAAGGGCACATAGCCCAACTATTTAGGATCAACTACATGGGTCTTTTATCGTTATTAAGACCGGTAAAAAATCATATATCTAGTTAAGTTCAAAGTATTTAAATCTTTATATATAATTTCTATTAAGGTCTTTTTAGGTCTTCCTTTACATCTTCTCGTCCCAGTAACATTAATTATTTCGTCTCTTCTAATTATTGCATCCGAAGATCTCCACAACACATATCCAAACTATCTTAAGTAATTTTCTCTCATTTTATCCTCTATCGAAGCGATATTTAGTTGTTCACAAATAAAAATATTTCTTTTTCTATCTTTCCTAGTAAGTCTACACATCCATATTAACATTCTCATCTCGACAATATAAAACTTTTTTATATGTTTTTTCTTAACAACCCCACATTCAAATTCCTAATGAACACAATAGATAGACTATTGTATTATCCAAAGAAGCTCTGTAGTTGACCTCATATAGGATATAATTAGAAGATATTCAAGATTATATTTTTTAGCTTGATGAGAAAGTCTAACTATTATTTTTTTTCCTTTATAGAACAACCAAATTACATATAATTAAAGACCCAACAAAACAGAAGTGCTCAAAGTTATTTAAGGGGACCTCATCAACTTATTGCTAGAATATAAAAAAATTGATGGTGTTTAAACAAAATTATAGAACCCTTCAAAGGCACATAGCCTGAACAGATTTAGACAACACTAACAAAAATATCCTTAAAAATTAAATGCTAAAATAAAAAAGGAATTGAATGGTACTTGATAATAAATAAGATGATAAGTGCTAGTTAATGTGAAAATAAAAACATACAGAAGAGATCCTACCTAAGATTTTACAAGAAAGATAACTTGAACTAAAATTTTTCACTATTTTGAATTAGCAACAAAGTATGAATATTCAGGTATAATTTGAAGTAGAAAGAGTACAACCAACAATCAGAACTACTGAGAACCACAAATTAAAAAGTAAAGATGCACAACATTAATAATGTCAGTCCTACAAGGGCCTCCGCCCTTCAACCAAGTATCTTTAGTTGCTACAATCTAATAAGCAAGATCTCTGTCATGCTGGTATTCACAACTAAATTCATCAAAATCTCAGTGTATCACCATTAATGGAAAATCCAAAAAATAGACAAGTTCCACAACCTTTACCAATATACTAATGGCCACATTAAGGTATGCAATTAACAACATTCTTTAACACTGCAAAATTTCGATTAGAACAAAAAAGACAAAAAGCCATCATTGAGTGAGTAAAACATTAGAACCATCACAAATATCAAGGTAGTTATGCATGAAAAAATGTATCCATTTTTTGAAAGATGCAGGCCGATAGTACATTGCATGTCAGAGTGGGTACAAGGGGGTTTAAGCAAAAGTGGTACAATGTGATGACACTCCAAACTTTCAATTATAGTCCACTATATGTCTAAAACTCAGTCTCAGATGTTGGGCAGGGCCATCATTCAATGTCATCAAGAATATTTCTTCTACCACGAAAGGAATGAATGTCACCTAAAATTAGGAAACAATAACTTTTTAACAGATACTTGTCCTAGACATTCCCACCACAAGAATCTATAACCAAGATATCCTAAGAAGGACCAGATGCATGAAAAGGCAGCATCACTTAGCTTTAAATTATATATGTGGATGCTAAATTTCAAAAAAATGCAAAATAATATCTTCACTTATGAATCATTAGGAAACAAGGCCATATAAATCACCTATATGTAAGAGTCTAGATGATGTTAAACATGGTTGTGCATTATCTGTAGCAAATCTTAGGAATACCCAGCACAACTGCTACTGTGGTCAGATCACAAAAGCCCCCAGTAAGCAGAATTAAAGATACAAGACTCAAGCATACTGCGATCAAGCTGAGTATTAAGTTTAACTTGAAACAAGCATTAATGCACGAGGCTCCCATCAATACAAGATTTGGGGAGAATTAATGTATGCCGCTTTACCCATGCAAACAGAAAGGCTGCTCTCTGACCTAAACCTTGGTAACACAGGTTGCAAAGCAGGCTAAGCAGCAATGTGGCTATTATTTTGGAACAAAAAGATGGAAAATTCAGTTACATATAAAAGATCACTATAGCATCTTCAACAGAAAAGAAGAAAACATAATCAAAGTTGCCAGAGGAAAAAAAAATTCAAGAAAGTGACAAGTGTGTCATATTCTGATTTAGCCATGAGTTTTTCCAGAATAACAAATTTAACAAAATTAAGGTTAATGGCATACCCTGTGAATAACTCCCCAGATGCATGTATACATTTTACATAGTCAGCATTAAGCCAAAATCTACTCATTGCTGGAAGTGACCTTTCTCTGATTATATTATAGAATTCTGCATTGACATTGACAATGGCTTTGGTGGCAGCATAGTAAGCTTTCCATCCGTTGCTTGGGTTAACAGTGTCCTGTTCCACTGTGAAGTCCTACGCAAGAAAAAACATTATTAGTATAGAGAGCAAATTGTAGACACTAACAGCATCCAAATGCTAAACAAAGCATAGGCCACTATAGTTTATACAGTCCAACCAATTTAAACCGACACAATTGACTACTCCTAGAAATTCCATCCAAACGTGAATCGAGGTGCAACGAGTATGGCGAAGGAACATTTATGGAAGAAATTATTGGCATGAAATTGTTGAGATACAGAAAAGGAACCGAAACAATATATAACCATATTTGATGTACATAATACAGATATGAATAGGATAACATACAGAAAAAAGAAAGAAAATATAAGATGAACAGTTATGTTCAGATGCAAGCAACTAAAACATATGTTAAAAAGGCTTTAACAAGATGTACCTTACAGACACACTATGATGAAAAGCATGCAAGCTTAAATTTTAGGAACTAACTTAGTATTAACAATAACATTTCTTGGAGAGGAGGGCTCCTCAATGAAGGTCAAAGAAAACAGCGGACCTAGGAGAAATCAAGGTATGTGCCTAAAAGAATTTGTCAATTGCCTCACTGTATTAGTACTTTCAATAATTTCCTGTTATTTGAAAATCTGGATATTTTGACATCCAGAAAATGACACAAGTCAATCCATGTCCATAATCCTTTGGGAGTTTAGAATAGCAAAACCCAGAACAGGGTATACACATGTGAGATATATACATTTTATAACCATATCATGCCCCAGTTAGATAATGGAAACAGATTAGAAAATATCCATTTCAACCTAATCACAAGTAAAAATGCATGATCATTAAAAGTGATTTTGTGTAATCAGCATTGCTCCAAGCGTCAGCATCAAGATAACATGTGACATCCAACATCAAGCAAATAGGTTCCGATGGCCCAAGTACAACTTCTCATCTCATGAAATCACCTTGAAAATAATCCTCATAAGCTATGTTTAAAAACAACAACCCATATTTTTAAACACTTCTAAATGTAGCCATAATGGGATTTTAAAGACCAACTTGCTGTCTCCCAACCACTGATACAATCATTTACAAAAATCAGAATTGTCTGTGTATCAGATTGATGTCACCTGTCTGTGCAGATTAACCACTCCCCAAAATAGTTACCACCAATGGGAAAAAAACAAAGCAGTTATTACAGGTTCTCTTTTACTACATATGTCCTTAGGCCAACAACACAGTCTCCTTAATGGGTTTGCTTTTGAATTTGTACTTCTATAGTGAAAAAATATTCATTATTCTTCTCTATTTTTCTTTCTTGTAATATATCACCAATAGGAGGTTTGTCATGCTGTGGTATACCGCCCAGTACGGGCGATGCACACCGATCCGATAAGGGACTAGTATGCGGACCACCCTATACCGGGTGGTATATGCTAAATGCCCCCGTGTCGCCTGGTACAAGGTTCGTGCCAGTCAAAACAATCAAAATCCAACCGTTACCGACCTGTACCAATAGATAACGATCAAATTTCGATCGTTACCGACAAACTTGCATAGACTTAGCTAGAATTGCCTAAGTCGTGAGGCACTCTTGTATTATCCGTCCGCAAAGGATCAACCTAGTTGCAACATTGTTTAGATCCCCAATGACCTATAAAAGAATAAATTGATTAGTTCCGAAAACGAGCGACGGACAAGTCCCGACATTTTGCAAAGATGACAGTTTTATAAGCAATTCAACAAACACTTGGCATGCAAGAGAGAAAAGAGAGAGGAGAAAACAAGTACATTAGAAGGCAAACGAATAATAGCAAGTCCCAAACAACTACTTATTGGGTGCCAAGCACGTTAGCCAGTTCCCGTAGGCTTTACGTGCAAAATTGTGAATCCAATGAACACCGAACACTACCCCAAAACCCCATTCAACCCTATTCTACGCGGGTGGTTCTAGGGTGTTGAGATGGCTAACATTTCACATTGCAATGCAGCTTGTAAAAAACAAGCCATGAAACGCAAAAATAGGGTCATTCTATAATAATTTTGCCCATTCTGGTGAGCGATTGCTCAGCAGTCTTGCAAACTGTTCCTGCTCATAGTTTTTAAACAAAAACAAGACAAAACATGCTATCAAACATATTTACAAGAAAACAAAAACAATGAACGGTCCGTAGACAAAGGTGTTGCGGATGCGCAACAACCATCCATGACATTCTCCCCTAATTAAACAGTCGATGCCCTCGTCGACACTTGCAAGTGAGCTTTGATGACTGCTTCTTCATGTCGCAAAGCGTCTTCAGCTGTCAATTGGTTTCTATTTGGGGAAGATTTCGCCACTTCAGCAAGTACTCGATCTGCTCTGCTCCGTTGTGTAGCTATGTCTTGTGATCCGCTAAAATGACTTCAACTCGCTTTTCGTTGGAGGCTATGGTAGGGGATAGTCGAGTTAGAGCACTTCAGAAAGCATTTTACGGATCTGAGTGGTAGGCTTTCAAGTTGCTCACGTGGAAGACATTGTGAATTTTAAGCCACACTGGCAACTGTAGCTTGTAGGAAACATTACATACCCTGTTGATAATTGGGAAGGGCCCTTCATACTTGTGCATCAGTCCCTTGTGCACTTTATGCCTAAAGAACTAAAGTGATGCTAGTTGGAGCTTCTCCAACGCCAAATCGTCGACTTTAAACTCTTGTTGTCGCCTTCCAAATCTACCCACTTCTTCATTATTTTGGCTGCCTTCTCCAAGTAAGCTCAGGAAATATCTATGTTTCAATGTCATTCCTTTGCAAAGTGATATGCTAATGGGCTTCTCCCAGTATAACCAATCGCCAAAGTGTGAGGAGTTGACGACTGCTATCCAATATTGATCTTGAATGAGCTCTTGTTAGATGCAGAGCTCCATTGCAAATTATAGGAGAATTGGACTATGTCCAACTTCACCTAATCCCGTTAATTATTACTCACGTATTGCCAAAGATATTACTCAAGGAGTGAATTTATTCTTTTCGTTTGGCCATTCGTCTAGGGGTGGAGACTTGTGGAGAAGTATAACTTATATCTTAAAATTTTGAATAGTTCAATCCAGAACCGCCCCAAGAATCGCACATCTCGATCGCTGATAATATTGTGCGAAACTCTCATATACTTAACCATATATCAACCTGGTTGCCTCCTCTGTGGAGCAGTGTAGGGGTGCAACAATGAATGTTGCATACTTTAAAAAAAGATCAACCACCACGAATATCGATCCAAGTCCCCCTACCACCGGTAAGCTTGATATAGAGTTCAAAGAAATGTTCTCTCATGGCCTTTCTAGTACAAGCAACAACTACAAAAGTCTCATCGGCTTCCATTACTCTACCTTATCTTGTTGGCAAGTAAGGCACATCCAAATATATTCCTTTATATCAATCCCTATCTTCAGCCAATAGAAGACCCTCTCTACGAGAGCCAATGTTCAATAAATACCCGAATGTCCTGCCCAAAGGGAATTGTGATACTCTCTCAAAAGTTCACACATCAAATTGTCCACTCGAGGAACATTAACTCTATTCCCTTTGGTGTAAACGAGTCCTTCTTGGACCCAAAATCATCGTTGCTTACCTTTTTTGACCAGTTGCATCAGGGTTACTGCTTGGGGATTACTGTACAATTCATCCTTAATTATCAAAAGGAAGTTGGAGTGCAGTTGACTTGCTTGGCCTCCACCTTCCAGTTGTATGGCATTCACCAACCTCACTTTCTTAATGCATCGACCACGACATTTGCTCTTCCGGACTTATACTCTATTGTCATATCAAACTCAGTCAAGAAGTCCTATCATTGTGCTTACTTTAGGGAGAGCAATTTTTTTAGTATAGAAGTAACCCAGTGGGATATTATCCGTCCTTAGCACAAATCGCATTCCGAGAAGGTAGTGCCACCATACTAGTAGATAGTAAATTATCGTTGTCATCTCCTTGTGCACTGGATACCATCGCTCAATCTCGTTGAGCTTGCTGCTCTCATTGGCCATCGAGTGACCCTCCTGCATAAGTGTTCCCATAATAGCAAAGTCCGAAGCATCCGTATGAACTTCGAAAAGCTTCTTATAGTCTGGCAATTTGAGTACTAATTCTTTTAACATAACAACGTTTAGGTCTTAGAATGTCACTTCCCATTTGTCTAACCATCACCAAGGCTGCTCCTCCAGCAACTCTGTTAGTGGAGTTGCACACTTCGAGTACCCAGCTATGAAGCGTCGATAATAGTTGACGAAACCAAGGAAGGATCTCAGCTCTGATACCTTCTTTGGTGTTCGCCACTCCGCCACAACCTGCACCTTCATTTTATCCATCCAAATGGATCCTCCGCTGATTCGATGCCCTAAAAATAAAATCTTCATCTGGACGTCTGGACAAAATAACACTTCTCCCTTTTCATGAATAATGTGTTCTCCTTGAGAATCTTGAAAATTGTTCGAGAGTGTTTGTGTGGCCGGAGCATTGGCTATAGACAATGATATCATCTAAGTAAATGACCACAAACTTGTCCAGATACTCTTTGAACAATTGATTCATGAGAGTGCTTATGTGGCCGGAGCATTGGTTAAGCTGAAAGGTATCACCAAGAACTCAAACGCTCTATACCTAATCACACAGGTAGTCTTCACTTTGTTGCCTTCAACTATGCGCGCCTGCCAGTACCCTAACCAAAGGTCAAGTTTGGAGAAATACTTTTCCTTACCCAATAGGTCGAACAAGTCTATTATAAGCAGAATGGGATACTTGTTCTTCACCGTCACCTTGTTTAGGGCGCGATAGTCGATGCTTAATCCGAGGCACCGCCATCATGTTTGTGCTTCTGCTCCACGTGTCGATTTTGATAGAGACCCCCCTTTGCCAACCGAGAGATTTGCTTAGCCTCTGAGTTCACAGACATCATCCGACTTGGATCTTCTCTAGGTTCAACCCGAGTCGCCTTGCTTCTCGGTTGGTAATGAAATTGTGGACAGCACCCGTGTCCACTATCATACGAGTTGTTTGGTTATTTAGCTTGATATCCACGTACATCGGCTCCCTGCTTTTTATTGCTTCATCTTCATGTTCACCCCCCCCCCCCCCCCCCCCCCCCACTTGACCCTGCAACACGTTCAACAAACATATTGCTCTCATCCAAGGTCCTTACGACTCCTCATCGTTGCTGTTGAATCCCGAACAACTCGAACTAAGGACAACGACCTTGCTCTTATCCAATCTGGCGGGATGAATTGATATTGTCAACGCATTGAGTGCTTGCTTTTGTGGGCACTTCTTCACTATGTGCGATCCTCTGCACAAAAGACATCCGCCAGTTTTTGGGACCTTACATTTTGAACTCGATCCTTTGTAGGAACTCTTTTTTCTTTTGCTCGATTGCAGATTCCTTCCCTCGGGGATACTTAGATGAGTGATTTCCCAAAGATCGTTTCTTCTTCCCTGAGTCATTCGAAGAAACAAAGTCGATGAGCCTTTCTACAACTGCAATTGCCTCGACCAAATCGTTAGCAATCCTTCAATGCAGTTCCTATTGTGCCCATGACTTTAAGCCATTGAGGAGGCTAACTAGCTTATCCTTCTCAAACATGTCTTGTATGTCTAGCATCAGTGCTGATAACTGCTTTACGTAGACCCAAATGGAAGTGCTTTGGCGAAGTAGTCTCAGCATCATTCTTGTGACAAACTCAATGTTCTCGGGTAAGAATTGTGTTTTAAACTCTCACTTCAAGTCCTCCTATGTGTCCACTCAACACAGAGCTTGTTGGATCTCTTCCCAACGTGTTCGCCACTAAAATTTTGTATCCCCATTCAGATACACGATTACTATTGAAACTTTGGTTTCTTTATAATCAAGCCTCAAATCTTGAAAGTATTGTTACATATCGAATAGGAAAACTCTCAAGCTCCTTCTCATCCCTAGCACCCTCGTAGCAATGTGAGTCAAGTACTGTTGCCTATATAGGATAATTTCAATTTGTCAAGCATATAGTTGGATTCTTGAAAATTTTGTTGTTGTTGGTTCAACTGGTTTGAACTCTAACTTAGAAGTTTGGTCGTTCTTGGACTTGCTGCATGGAAAAAGTTCTTTGAACACATTTGCTGACAGATACCTTGATGAATGGAATTTTTAGGTTAATTTTAAAGATTAAATCAGTTTAAAAAAATTATCCATGGTTTAGAAGGGAACTACAAATCTATAGAAGTTGAAGTTGTTCTTCATAATAAAAACATAAAGTTTAACTGTGTTCATAAGATCTATTCCTTCTATGATTTTGGACCATTAAAAATGAATAAATTATTAATGACATTTGTTTTTTGAGAATTCCTTTATGATTAGTCAATGATTTAATGAAATATATCTTAACACAATAACAGCATGGCTCACTACGAATGTGCCTAGCAGTTGGAATTATGTGTCAGGGTTCATGAATTTAGTTATTCCAATTTAAAACAATGACATACCATAAATTTCTATACATTATTGTTTCCCTTTTGAGGGCGGACCTTAGTACAATGGTAATTGATATTTTACAACCTATATAACTAGGGTCCGAATCAAAAATAAACTCTTCATTTATAGAGATGTGTCAGGGTTCATGAATTTAGTTATTCCAATTTAAAACAATGACATAACATAAATTTCTATACATTATTGTTCCCCTTTTGAGGGTGGACCTTAGTACAATGGTAATTGATATTTTACAACCTAGATAACTAGGGTCCGAATCAGAAATAATCTCTTCATTTATAGAGGGAAGACCACGCACGTTGATCACCCCCAAATCCCACATTGATAGGAACCTTGTGCGCCAGGTTCACACCCTTTTTAGTTGAATGCAATTCAGTCAGGCTGGATGGTCTGTTTTCTTCGGAGAAGAGCATATTATTTTTGCAGCAAGCACCTATGCTCCTCTTTTACAGAATCACTTTCTCCCCTTCCTTCTCCTTAATCCTCAACTTTTCACATCAAATTTGTGTCCTAAAAACAGTCTAGCACCTGAATTTAATTGAGAAGTATTCAAGAGAATAACATTAATCAAATAGGCATTCCGGCATCTGAACATGCTAAAAGAACAAAAGCAATACTACTAACAAATCTATATCATTAGCACTTAAAAAGTTGGTCAGTAACAACGAAGAGATCATCTCCTGTGAACTAGTTTTAAGTCTATCACATATAATTCACAGTGAAGATATACAAACATTGCTCTGCTTACTATCGCCAATGTTGCACTAATTAGATTCCATACAAAACTAGGGTCGTCATGGATGTGATGCAGGTATATCTGTCTCCACGATAATTATCATAGAGCAATCCTTGATCAACTAAAGTTTGTCATGCCACAAGAAAAAGATATATCTTATTTTTTTGTTTCAACTTATTAAGAAAGAACCAAAAAATGGTTCCCCTAAATTCTCAACTGATCATTAATCTCCCGCTTCTGAATCAAACTTATTCAAGAATCAAGAATTTTCCCTGAGTTGGTGCCTCACTAGCGATAGAAATGACAATTCGACCGATCATCATTGTACATGTATTTTCATGAAACCACATCTGTGCTTCGATTTGATGTGTAAAGTCGTGTTCAGATTTCACAAATAGAGGTTTCTATAAATTTAGAATCTCCTGGGAAAGGGACAATCGTAGAGGAGCAATGCTACCAGAAATTAACATCAGGTGACTGAGATTGCACGACTACAACAATATCAAACAACTCCTGACACTTGCAGTAACCCTCGCATGTAGGAAACAGCGTCAATCGGAGCAACTGTCCATATGAAGAAAGAGGTGGCGGGAGGGGATACCTTGTGGTAGAGTGCTTTCCACGCGCCATCGTCATTTGCAGCCCTCCTCATCGCAGAGTTAGTCATCGAGAGGCGGCAAAGGCTGGTATAGTCGAGGTAACTGAGCGCGTGTGTGGTGATCTCCGGCACCAGCTGCTCCATCATCGACCCGCCGGCCTGCCGCTCCGCCGTGCCGACCTTGTTATCCCTCACCGCCATATCCCCGTCGCCGCTGCGGGCGTCGCAATCCCCACCACCAGTACTCCCGGCAACCCCGCAGGAACAAGAGCAGCCGCAGAGCTTCTTCCTCCTGGGCCTCCGGAAGACCCCTTCGGCGTTCGATCGGAGGGCCCAGAGGGCGTAGATGCAGCACAGGGCGGTGGCTCCGGCGGCGATCAACAGGGAGCAGGAGGAGAAAGGAGAGGGTTCGTCCATCCAAAGCACTCCCGAGGCGAGGGCGGCATCAAACCCTAGACCGAAGGCCGCATCACGAGGGAGGAGGAGAACGACAACGAAAGAATAGGATGAGATCTAGGGCTCGATCGATACTCCTTGCTTCGATCGCCTTGGGTTTTAAGACAACACAATGCTCGAGCGCGCTCTAACAAACCAAGAAAACAGAAAGAAAAGAAAAACCCATCTGTTTATCCCTTTTTCACAAAACTTTTAATCCGCCAGGCACTGCCGAGGGAGTTAGTCATGGCATCCGTTACTCGCGTCACCTCACCGGGAGTGCTTGGAACGCTTCGACTTTACGTGCTAATAACCCGCATACTACTACGTACGAAGCGGTCGGCTCATCTGCCGTCCATGAGTCGAACAAAGGGGCCATCGAACGGACACGAGAACGTCACGTGGCATGATGACCGCGTACTGTCGATGTGGAGATGTTTGGTGGCAGCTGACGAACGCAGAGTCCAGTCAGTTCATCCACGAGTCAAAGTTGCAGAGCCGGTCTCGTAATAAATAACGAGTCAGCCACTGTATTGCTGGCCATGTTGGGATATGTTTCACAGCTTCGTTAGCTTCATTATTTTTTGTGACCCGAATAATTGTCCTGACGAACGAGTCACATTCGAATTTGATCGGAACTTCTAACCCGGACGGATCGCTTCGCCTAATGTAGAATTGCAGCCAATGTTGGTTGGAAAATAGATCGGTCGAATCCGCGTACTGCTCATAAGTTAATTAGATATCTATTCCCATCCTACTATAAGTATTTTTTTATTAATCTAATGCAAAATGCAAACTAATGAAAATAGTTATATTATGAGATTTTGAAACATCCTACGATAAATAATTTAGGTATTCTTAGGCTACTTATTTATTTACACTTAACTAGAACAATATAGTTACTAGAGAGCTAATATATATATATATATATATATATATATATATATATATATATATTCACACAATAGCCTAGTAATTGAATATTTGATTTTTTTAACCTTAGATTAATAGTTTGAATTATTATTATTTTTTGATAATTGATAGGAAATATATTGATGGACAATTATCATCTGACACCTATCACCACGTGAAGGGTGGCATGAAAAGAGAATATCTCAATCACTCTCCACCTATCCGCCCCCGTGGACAATAGTCCAAGTAGGTTGTTCGGGCTTGTCTCTCCCTTGTCGCCCATGTAAACAAAACATCAAAGGGGGACATTGGGACAGTTACGAGCTATCCGCCTAAAAATAAGTATAAAAGCTAACTCCCAACGTCGTATCAAGGGATTCTTTAAAAAAAAAAAAAAAAAAAAACTCATACCCCAAAAAAGATCTTGAACTAACATGAATATTGAAGGATCTAGGTTGAGAACTTCTCTCAACATCAATCTTAGTGTAAGTAGCACTTCGGAAGCTCGACCCCCGTATCGAAGCCTCCTTGAGCCACTTAGGACACTCTTGTATCTTCGGGTTTGGACAACTTCAGTTTGACTTAAACATTGACTACGAAATCCTCTACTATTCTAGCACTGGAAGGAAATTCTGATGTCGTAGGAACGTTCACCCGTCAATCCACTCAACGAATGCTCCGGCAATGAGGCCTCGCCTCCAACCTATAATACTTTTACTCAGTGGTGACAACTACTATCCTTCCCACATGTGGATGTGTCCACTTATGCATAGACATATGTGAGGTATTAGTGTATGTTCAATGACCTAGGCCTCTCACCCCCGGAAATAAATTTGAGCCACCTGCTCATCCCCATCGAGGTGTTTATGAACTTCACCCATCAGATGCAGACACTCATAAGGATGATGTAAGCCATCGCTTCACACTTGTCTTGATTAGCCCAACAAGTGGTGCCACCGTCTCAACTATGGTCAACACCACAACCACCACGAGCACTGGCACCCATCGAGATCCCCCCATCAGCATAATGCCAACATCTTAAGATTACCTAAGTTCTATAGAATTGCCAGCTAAAGGAGCACCCTACTCTCCAATCGTGGAGTTTAGTACACTACCACACCACCACTATGCTTCGTCCGAATCTACGATCCAATAAGTGGATTCAATGGATGACTATTTGAGGATCCAATATCAACAAAAAGGATCAATGCTTAAATGAGTTGTGATAGGAGTTTCAACAGTCCAGCGGAGAGAATCTGGTTGATCTCATCTCGAGTTAATCCCTATTCACCCAGAATATCCAAGAGAAACCAATCCTGACCAACTTCCACCTCATATCACTGGAAGCTTTTGATGATAGTACTGACCTTGTTGAATGCACTACTGCCTTTTATGCCCAAATGTTTCTCTACAACACCTCAAATGCTTTGATTTGTTATGCATTTCCAACAATGCTGAGAGGCCCAACGTTAGAGTGGTACACTAGCTTGAAGCTACTCTCGATTGGCTCCTTCGCTTAGCTCACAGAAGAGTTTAAACTCTTCTTCCTCAGGAATATATGCCCGAGCCTTCAATGACAATATTGCTTAAACACACATAAAGGGAGGAAGAGATACTCTCCAACTTCGTCACTCGATTCATTAGCGAAATTTAAGGCATGCAAGAGACTCATTCGTCATGCATGATGAGGCTCAAGCCCTCTCACCTTTTTCTAATCATTAGTGGAGAGGTCATTGGTGACTATACCTAAAGTTCTCCAAAGGGCCAACTAATATATAGTCACAAAGGCCTCAAGTGAGCATGAGGAGATGCTTAAGATGTTGTGGCATAAGCAATCACTATTAGCTCCAGCCTCGAGGTCACCTCAGTGAAGAAAATAAGACTAACTCAAGTGTCTCTTTGTGACATCTCAAATGCTCTGATATGCCACACATTCCCAACAACATTGAGAGGCCTAGCATAGGAGTGGTATACTCACTTGAAGCCACTATCAGTCGACTCTTTCACTCAACTTGTAAAGGAGTTCAAACTCTATTTCCTCGGGAATATGTGCATGAGACCCTCGACGACAATATTGCTCAGACACAAGCAAAGCGAGAAAGAGACACTCTCCAACTTTGTCACTCGATTTACTAGTGAAATCTAAGGCATGCAAAAAACTCATTTGTCACTCATGATTCAAGCCTTCAAGATGGGGCTCGGGCCCTCTCACCCTTTTCTAGTAATTAGTAGAGAGGTCACCAGTGACCATGTGCAAGGTCCTCTAGAGGGCAAATCAATATATAGCCACAGAGGTAATGGTCTTAAATAAGTGTGATGATACAATAAGATGTCATGGCATAAGTGACCACAATTAGCTTCAACCTTGAGGTCACCTCGGTGAAGAAAATAAGATTGACCTAAATGTCTCTTTATGGCACCTTAGATGCTTTGATGTGCTACGCATTCCCAACAACGCTGAGAGGCTTGGCACAGGAGTGGTACACTCGCTTGAATCCACTCTCAATTAGCTACTTCGCTTAGTTTGTAAAGGAGTTCAAACTCTCATTCCTTGGGAATATATGCCCAAGGCCCTTGATGGCAATGTTGCTCAAACACAGGCAAAGGGAGGAAGAGACACTCTCCAACTTCATTACTCGATTCATTAGCAAAATCCTAAGTAAGAAACTCATTCGTCACTTATGATTCAAGCCTTTATGATAAAGTTCAAGACCTCTCAACTTTTTTAGTTATTAGTCGAAGGGCCACCGGTGACCATGTCTGAAGTCCTTTAGACGGCCAACTAATATATAATTGCAGAGATGATAGTCTCAAGTAAGCGTGAAAAGACATACAAGAGGTCATGGCATGAGTGACCAACATTAGCTCCAACCTCGAGGTCACCTCAGTGAAGAAAATAAGATCGACCCAAATGTCTCTCTATAGTATCTCAGACGCACTAAGGTGTTCTGCACTGCCAACAATACCAAGAGGCCAAGTGTGGGAGTGGTACACTTGCTTAAAGCCACTCTCTGTCAACTCCTTCACTCAACTCGTAAAGGAGTTCAAACTCTTCTTCCTCAGAAATATTATGTCTGAGGCCCTCGGTGATAATAGTGCTCAAACATAGGCAAAGGGAGGAAGAGATACTCTCCAATTTGGTCGTTCAAAATCCAAGATATGCAAGAAGTTTATTCATCACTCATGATTCAGGCCCTGTTGCCTTTTCTGGTCATTAGTGAAGCCATCGATTACCATGCTCGAGGTCTTTCAAAATGCCAACCAATATATAACTGCGGAGGTGATGATCTCAATTAAGCATGAGGAGACGCGCAAGAGGCCGTGACGTGAGCGACCACTATTAGCTCCAACCACGAGGTCAACTCGATGAAGAAAATAAGATCGTTTTGAGCTGTCTTGCTCGAGGTCTGAGTTGACACCTCTTAACATGAGGAGAATTAAGGTATTCTTACATATAAAGGAAAAAAGATTTTTGAATGACTCTCAACTGATGAAGACACTGTTGGAAACGAGAGACAGATCCAAGTACTACCGCTTCCACCGTTACTATGACCATGACACAGAAGATTGTCATGATTTAAATAAACAAATCAAGGAGCTCATTTTGTCAAGGAACCTCGAGAGATTTGTTCGAAGACCTCGGAAACCTTCACCCTAACCTTAGGATCCAATAGAGAGATAAATTAACGTCAATATTGATAGACCTATTTCAGTAGAAGATAGCTCCTTAAGTTGCAAAACGTACGCCTAAGCCACTATCGAGAAGTGCCCGAGGTCAGAAGATAAGTTAGAAATAACCCTAAAGGAGGAAAATATGGAGTACTTTGACCCAAACTATGATGACGCCTTGGTGGTCTCCGTAAGAATGATTAATGCCTAAGGAAAAAGGGTCATGATCGACACAAGTGGCTCCGCTAACATCCTCTACTTTGATGCTTTTAAAAAACTCAAGCTTTTAGTTAATGAACTCATCCTTATGATTTCTTCACTAATGGGATTCGCGGGCAACTCCATCTCCCCTCTTGGGACCATGAGCTTGCACATCACGTTTAGTGAAAACCCTATTCTAAAATGGTGATGACCAAATTCATAATTGTTGATATCCTTTCAACGTACAATGTAATTATAGATTGACCCACACTTAAAAGACTGAGAGTTATGATGTCTACCTATCACACAATAATGAAATTTCTAATAAAAACCAACAACGGTGAGCTAAGGAGTAATGTGAATGAGTCTAGCTAGTGCTATCTAACGATAGTCTCCCAATAAAAAAAGGCTCACCCTAAGAGTTTACTATTGGACCCTTAGGATTTTGCAAAGTCCCTCCCACGTCCGGAGCTAATGGAGTCATTGATCGAGGAACATCTAGACAAGGCTCATCTTAGTCAAGTCGTCAAGAACAAGGTGACACTTCTCTAGGAGAAGTGAGTGTAACTCATCGACTTTCTTAGGAAAAACGTTAAGGTGTTCACAGGAACACCGAGAGATATGCCAAGAATAAACCCCAACGTGATCCAGCATCACTTGAACATCTCCCCTAAGGTTTGACCCGAGAGGCAAAAGCCTCGTAAGTTCAATCTTAAATGCTAGTAGACGATTAGTGATGAAGTGGACAAGCTGTTAGGGGCAAGGTTTATTACCGAAGTGTAGTATCCCTAGTGGCTTGCTAATATTGTATTAGTTAAAAAAATTAATAAAAATTAAAGAATATGTATTGATTATACTGATCTCAATAAAGCATATATGAAGATAACTATCATATTTCTTGAATTGATTGGTTGATCACGAATATATTTTCGAGATATAACCAAATAAGAACGAGTAAAGCCTTCTCATAGTTTACATTAACCTCATTTTGTTTTGCTAGGTAGAGAGTAAGGCGTGAAGGCACATTCACTTCACCTAAAGTAGAATTACAATCATCGATCAAATCTACATACTGCTTAAGTTAATTATTAAGGGAATATCAGTTCCCATCCTACTATCAGTAATTTTTATTATTCTAATGCAAACCAATCAAAATAATTATATGATAAAATTTTGAAACATCCAATGATAAATAATTTAGGTATTCTTAGCCTACTTATTTATTTGACACTTAACTAGAATAATAAAGTTACTAGAAAAATAATATACATGTATAAAAACTCTTATAGAAATAATTTATTTCAACATGTTTAATCTAAAATTCAAATTTACTCATGTACTATATATATATATATATATATATATATATATATATATATATATATTCACACAATAGTTTAATATATTTATCGCTATATGGAGACTAGTGTGGAAAGAGAATGGTCTAGTCACCCTCTACTGGTTTGCCTTCTAGACAATAATTTAAGGGAAATCGTTCGGGCCTGTCTCCCCTTATCGCTAATGTAGACAAAACGTCAAAGGGGGACGTTAGGACAATTGTGGGTTGTTCCCTTCGTAGACAAAGTATAAAAGCTAATTTTTGGTATTGTGCTAAAAGATTCTCTTTTTAAGAAAAACTTATACCTTAAAAAGACCTCGGACTAACTTGAACGTCGAATAGATCAGGTCAAAAAACTTCTCTCGACATCGATCTTAGTACAGGCGATACTTCAGAAGCTAAACCCTCATCTCGAAACTTCTTCGAAGCCGCTTAAGATACTCCTATGCTTTCGAGATACAAGGGTTGACTCTAAAAAATCCTGTAAGACTAATATATGATTGAAATGTGTATTATGTAACCAACTTAGATCCAGATTGATGTTGATAATAAAAAATGGACTCCATTCAACTATTGCAATAATAGAGCCATGCTTTCATCTAACAAAGTCATTCCTGCACTCTAAGTTTAAATGAAAATTTTATATTAACACATATAATGTACTACATTTACGGGAGTTCGACGAGGGTATTATAACTTTTTATATGTAATTTATATATCTATTGATATATAGTGAATAATTATTTTATAATAAATAATTTTGTTAAAATATTGAACATATTATCTGGCCTTAAATGACTATCCGAATTATTGAATATTACCACATACACCTCTCTTATTATTAGCAATATAAGACTGTAGGTGTGTCATGTTAATGATAGGTGAAGAAGCCAAAGAATTTAGAAAATACATGAGATACAAGCTAGGATGCACCTCTCAACCATTAATCTTTGATTAATTTAATAAATAATTTAATAATATATAGTCAAGCAAATGCAAAGTAAATAAATGTAATAAGAAATGTTAAAGGGTATTATTTTGAGTGGAAGAGTGAAAACTGAGTATATAAAGAGTCAATCTCCAACGAGATACAATAAAAGGATTAGATCAATCATATTTTTTGAATTAATATATTGCTTAAGATTTAATTATAGAAAAATTTTCTTTCATAAAATATCTTAAATAAACAAAAAAAATTCAAGGCTCTTGGTCGAATAGGGGACGACATATTCATTAAAGAAAAAGAGGAATTAATGCTTAGGATGATTATTATATTTTCTTCGTAGAATAAAGATTGATAGAGATTCATGAGATAAAAAAATATGTCTATTCTAAAATTCTCAATGATGTTATTCTTTAGATCTCATCGTGTTCGAAGTCTAATATAATATATTATATATTCATATCGTATTACAACATAATAAAAAATAAATATACATATATAACGGACCAAATATACGACTGGATCGAAAGCTCTCCATTGGACACTTGGACGGCTAATCTACGGCGTAGTGGATATTTATTTATGTATACGTGTATGCGGGTGAAGAATCGGTTACCTAATTTATTTGTCGTACTCGTGTCCCCCACCTACGTTGCTATTGGCCGGTGGACTAAGCCGTAAAGTGGGACCCACATGGATCGTACAATTCTAACTCACGCACGCAAGTAGGGGAAAGGTGTACTCGTTTCATTGGTCGTCCGTCGAGAGGGGTTAGGCGATGACGGCGTGTTTGGATGGTTCCCGGGACACGTTGAGATACGTGGCGCCCACAGAGCCCTCCGGTTTAAAATCCTCGCTACGCTGTTCGCTGTTTTGATGCAAATACTCATCAGCAACCGAGGAACGAACCGGAGGTTCCATCACACCACGAATACGTCGATGAGTCCTCGAACAACAATGACCTGCGTCGTGATCGGAGGATCGGCGGCTTCCACAGAAGCTTTCTCTTGGGCCCCACTCTACTTCAGTGAAGCTTGGGGACGCGGGTAATCGAAAGGGGGTAGATGAAGAGATGCTTTTTCTTCCGCGTGCCCGTTCTTTGGGTTTGGGTCGTCGTTAGGTGGGCAGCACCAGGACGCGAGAGGGAGCGAGTCTTCGTCCGCCAAATTTGACCGGAAGGAAGTAGGCACCCAACGGCGCTTCTGCCGTTTACTTTCCTTTCTCGTCTCGCTGCCCCCATCGCCGCCTCCTTCTCCTCCCCATTCCTTTTCCATCTTCTTCGACGATCAGCCCTAACCCCACAAGAAGAGTCGATCCAACTCTTCTATTCCGTGATTCTTGGAGATCTTGAACCATTGGCTCTGACTACAAGGTGCGTCTTCTTCGATCTCCGTTTCTTCTTGAGCCGCATCGACTTTTGGTGTCTTTTGCCTTGAGCTCGTTCTTGTTCGATCCCTTTGTTTAGGGTGGGTGTGCAACAGTCCGATTTACGATACATAAACCAGTCTTGGCGACTAACCATTGTGTTGTAGCCATAAAATTGACATGTATCATGTGTCGGACTCTATTTGTTTGTAATACAAGTTAATGAATATATGTTTTACAATCTGCTGAGGAATGCCTTGACGGGAGACAAGACTCTGCGAGTCGATTCCACGCTTGACGATTAGACATGATCTTGATCTGTTCATCTTAGATGTGATTTTTTGATGAGAACCTGCCATAAGTTTACTTGCCTGTCTTCTGATATGGTCGACCATACATGCTTTTGGATTCTAATTTTGTTCTCAAAATTACTCCTCTAGGATCGGAACACCGGATTGCTTTTCTGAGAGCATGGAAGCTGCGAATTCTGCTGTTTCTCAGACCAAACTCCTTGATTTTAGGAGTCGGAGAAGTATCGGCTCTCTGTATTCGTGAGTGTTGTTTTTCCATTTTCTTTTGTTATTTGACAGATGATCTGAGGATGAACCCAACGTCAAAATGAAGTTTTTGTTTTAGATCTGTAATCGATCAATTTGTAACTGAAGTTGACGGATCACATGTTCATCAATTACATATCTCGATGCATTCTTGCATATGGTAGAGCTCAAAGCCAATTCTATTTCAGATCAAGGCACAAGGGAGGTACCTCGGTATGCTATGTCAAATGCTCCTCCCATTCCTCGCATAATGGCCTTCAAGGAACTGATGAATCACTGAGTTTATCGGTGCTTTCTAATCCTACATCTGATGTTAGCAAGGGGAATTTTGCCAAATCTATACATATGCCAGTCAAAAAGCATAATCTTGGGAGGCTTAATTGTTCTGCAGAGGCATGCACGCATGATGCAAGTTTTCTCAGCATTTCTTCAAGTCATGCACGTGAAAGGGTTGGCATACTCCTGTTGAACCTTGGAGGTCCAGAGACCCTGAACGATGTTCAACCATTCCTGTTCAATTTATTTGCTGATCCAGTAAGTTCGTCATATTTTGATATATGAGCAATGAACAGAAATGCTTGTCTTGTTCCACCCGTTTACATGTTCTTTTGGTTCCTTTCTTAACTAGTTTATTGCAACAATCAGATCGATATATTCTATTTAAGCTTTTCGATGAAGCATGAATGTGAGAAAATAAACTATTGATTTGCCAATTCGCACTTGTATATGAAGATTTTTTTAATCCATTTAGTTTGCCTTGTTCCATAACGTGTGTGAATGTTGAAAAAGCAGCAACACTTGAAAATCTTGACCAGCTTCTTGTAATAGCAACCTCAGTGTGGTGCCAAGATTCACTGTCTTCTTACTTGACATATAAGTGACAATTTTTTCATTGCAGGGAATGCTGGCAACATCCATTAGTTGGTGCACTGACACAAAAATAATCTCAAATGATCCAATTATCAAATTACACATGTGATACTACTAATGTATATATACATATGATGTGTATATACATGTCATTCCCAATTTATTCGATGCTTGGGATAATTTTTATGAATATTTTCTTTATGGTGCACTAAACATATATATTCTTAATCGCAGTTCTTTTTTAGTTTTCAGTTGTTTTACTTAAGATATCTTTTCCTCCTTCATAATAGGACATAATACGGCTTCCTAGACTATTCCGGTTTCTCCAGCGACCACTGGCCAAGTTAATATCAGTTGTCAGAGCTCCAAAAAGTAAGGAGGGTTATGCTGCAATTGGTGGTGGATCACCATTACGGAGGATAACTGATGAACAGGTTTGTAATTTGATTTAGTAGTGTTCCTTTTTCTTTTCCTGGGATATATTTCTTCACCATCACCATGGCATAGTGATTTACTCAATATATCCGAGTTACAATTTTAGTGGGGTTTTATTGAATGGGAATAACAAACTGTCTTATGTCTTTCCTTCTCATGTTTCATTTAGAAAAAAGCTGCTGCTGACAAGCTGACTCAATGAAAAAAAATTTCAGGCACAAGCACTGAAACTGGCCCTCAAAGACAAGGATTTGCATGCCAATGTATATGTTGGTATGCGGTACTGGCACCCTTTCACTGAGGAGGCTCTTCATCAGGTTTGTAATTACACTTTAATGCTACCCGGCAACAAATTGCTCAGTGCTTAATATAACATGCCTTCAATCTGTAGTTGTCTGCTGTACCTCTTATTATTTTGTAGTTGCTTTCTTTGATGCAGTAGTTGTTCAAACCTGCAGCTATGCATCCTTGTAATTTTTATAGTCAACCCAAACCGCTTCTTGTTTCTCCATTTTTTTTGTCACATTTCACACTTTGCAGAGCTTCAGTGACTTAGAGACAAATGAACTATAACAGTCTGCAAATTACTATACTATAAATATTAACAGCAAATAAATTATAACATTATGCAGACTACTATACTAGAAATAATAACAGCTTGATTTGTCCTCAATCTGCATATATTTTTTTGTACAATTAGAAGAACAGAAATGCTATTTGGAGAATGTGGAGTGCTACTTGCTTGAAATGTGCTTGTTTAGTTTGTGTACTCTTGACTTACGTGGCTACACTGACTACTTATCCATATAATTACAGATAAAGAAGGATAAAATAACAAAGCTTGTTGTGCTGCCACTTTATCCTCAATTCTCTATATCCACTAGTGGTTCTAGTATCCGTGTTCTACAGAGTATTATCAGGTAGTTAGTGATTTCTCTTTCTTTTCTATGAAACCTCTGAATTCTCAACTAATTTGCGATTAATTATTTTTGAATAAAGCTTACTGGATATTAATCACATTGCAGGGAAGATGCTTATTTTGCAAGCTTGCCAATTTCTATTATCGAGTCATGGTATCAACGTGAAGGTTACATCAAATCAATGGCTGATTTGATAGAAAATGAGCTACTAAGTTTTTCTAAGCCTGAGGAGGTAATTTCTATTGACTATTAATTGTATGATTTATGTTAAAGTGCTTTTCTCTACTGTTAATTATTCCACATGGTATGGTGATTTCCCTTGTAGTGTCATGTGTCATGTCTACCACCGCATCTTTGTTCCAGTTTGCTTAGAATTTGTATGGTTGCATCTTGCTAAGCTGCATAACTAATGGAGTCGAGATGTAGAGCAATGGAATTTGCTTGTTAAACCAACAAACCCTTTTTTTTTTTTGGGCGGGGGTTGGGGGTTGTAAGTGACAACTAAGGATGATGGCATAGGTGCCCTGGTGGTGTCTGTGCCCTTCTCTTTTTCCATTTCTTATTTCTTCTAGTTGGCATTGATAATAAAGTCCACCAAACATGCTTTTGGCAAGCCTTTGGCATGATGAGACAAAGTTAACTTGATGAGACACTCGGATAAGAAACACAATTTGTGGATCCAAAACTAGGCATAAAGGTCATATTAGAATTAGGGACTGCTGTTGCCGTCAAATGATTTTTACAATGGATACGATAACCTACATATTCATTCGGGGATAGTTGGAAAAATAAGTCAAGCTAATTACTAGTTCACAAAGTTTGTGACAAGATGGCTAAAATTTAAGCTATACCTAAATGGATTTTAGAAGATACAGTTTTTTTGCTTGAAGGATTAGTGCACTGCAGTAATTGATGTTCCTTTACTCCATATTCATTATAATTGGTTTAGTTACCAGAGAAGCTAAGCTATTTTTCTTGATACTTTTGTGTTGGACATGTCTCATGTTCTCATTTAAATCTTCTGTTTCCCTTTGCTTATGATGGTAGGTTATGATATTCTTTAGCGCACATGGAGTTCCACTTAGCTATGTTCAGGATGCAGGAGATCCATACAAAGATCAGATGGAGGAGTGTATCTCCTTGATCATGGCTGAGTTGAAATATAGAGGAATTGTTAACCAGCACACTCTTGCTTATCAGGTACAGGGTTTTACAAATGCTCCAAATTTATTGTGCATCTTTTACTAAAATCTCCATGTTCTTTATATAAATCCTTCTGTTTCATTGACTTGCATTGCTTGATCCTGTAGTTTCCAGAAGAGTTTATTATTTTCTTGAACTCCTTGCAGAGCCGAGTTGGGCCTGTTCAGTGGTTAAAGCCTTATACTGATGAAGTGATTGTCGAGCTTGGTCAGAAAGGTGTAAAGAGCCTTCTCGCAGTCCCTGTAAGGTAACTTGTCAATTTGTTGACCATCAGCCTGCAAATCCTTTTCAGATTGAGCTGAATTCAATCAGTGTTTTAGCAACAATTCATGTTGTTAGTGGATTCCTAGTAACAGCCCATTATTACAGCATTGCATAATGGTACGTTTCTGGTGGCAAACTTTGGCTTTTATGACCTGCCCCATGGTACACATGCTAAATTATACACTTAAGAATATGTTGAATATTTATATATTAAATAATTTGGGACACTTTCATATGCTAAAACAACTTATATTGTTTATCTTGCTAGAATAAACAAGAAGCTTCTTTTGGTTCATGAT
The DNA here is from genome assembly GCF_036884655.1 of Musa acuminata AAA Group. Lineage (NCBI taxonomy): Eukaryota > Viridiplantae > Streptophyta > Magnoliopsida > Zingiberales > Musaceae > Musa > Musa acuminata. The sequence continues at coordinate 40,339,258 of NC_088355.1, read as the reverse complement.
TTTATGTCTATATTGATTAAGGAATTGTTGAGCAGTTGCTTCATTTTCCTGGATGACCTTTTTAAATCATCATAAACTCCTGCCTCAACAAGAAGCAAAGCTTGAGGGTCCATGCTCTTGCTCAAACTAGTTCTCCATTGCCATCTTTGGAGATCAAGCCTATTCTATCCCATCTATACTTGGGTTGCCAGGAGGAATTCATGTGCTAAGTTGTCGTACATGATTTTATGTCTATATTGGTGAAGGATGTTTAACTGGCATGCACTTGATTTTTGTGTTTTTCACTGACCACAATTTGGATTTTTCCTGTGCCATCATCTTCCAGCTTTGTGAGCGAACATATTGAAACTCTGGAAGAGATTGATATGGAGTACAAGCACCTGGCTCTGCAGTCGGGCATTGAGAACTGGGGCAGGGTACCAGCTCTGGGTTGCACTTCTTCCTTCATCTCAGATCTTGCAGATGCCGTTATAGAAGCCCTCCCATCTGCATCTGTATCAAATGCAAAGAGAACATCGTCAGAGCCCGAGACCGAGACAGATCTTGTTCAATATGCCATCAACTTGTTTTTCGGGTCAATCTTTGCGTTTGTGCTATTGCTGTCACCTAGAGTGATTTCCGCATTTAGGAATTTCCTCATCTAATATATTTTTTGGTCAAGGTGATGGTTTTCCGGTCAACTTGAATCATCTGAATACATGTAAGTGATAATGATCTCCGCAAAGCAATTTTGTAAGGATGATAGTCCTGCCTTTGGCTGTTATTCTCTGCTCATGACAGTGGCTAAGTGAATCAGTTGATGTAAATCATCACCTCACAGGATGATAATTTTTCAATTCGACAGATATCATGTAAGAAAGACCATCATTAGATGGATTAAGAAACTGTGTGATGTTCCGACTTTTGAATCTGAAAGCACAGTAAAATGTCTAGCATTTGCATCGCTGCAGCCTGTGATAGGATTCTGACAATGTAACAAACAGAAAGAAGATCTGTTGGTGAAGCGAAATGTACACACTACAGGAAAGGGAATGCTTCTTTTGCGTTGCACAGATTGGAAGCACGGAGTTCCAAAATGCAGCTTGTTGCTGAGGCTGCCGCTGAACCAGCAAGCTTTCTCCTGACAACATTCTACATTACATGAATCATTGAACTTCAACTCTGGAAGAGCCCGTGAATACCGAGTCTGGTGGAAGGAAAAGTCACTGTTGTGTTGGCATGAAATCGGAAATGCTAAATCTGCACAAACATGCTGTGATGAATGGAGAAGCATAAATCGTATGGTACGATCATGCCACAAATGGAGATTGTAACATCACAAGGACTTAAAGAGTCACCATATGATGTGACTTATTTCCTTTCATTTTAATTTATGTTTTGGATTTTTCCCCCCCTCTTTATAGGTTTACAATTTACTTAAATCTCGTTTTAACCTTTTGCATTAACTTTATAGGGAACTACTAATTTTTGGTGAATGGACGTAATCAACCCGATTCCCAAACTTTTCGCGAATCACACATCACGGTCAGTTCCACCGTTTTCCTTGCCGTGTCCGACCAATTCGGGTGCGGTCCGACCCTGAGTCAATCTGAAGAACCGAAAGGTCCAAAGAATGAACTCATATGCACCGCACGATCGGAGTGAAGGGGAAGAATCAACGGTGCGGATGGAAAGAACGCGACCAGGGTGGGACGGCACACCGTAGCGTCCCGTGCGCGACCCACACCGTGGTACCCCGTCGCCGCGCACCTCTTTATATGTCGATCGATGTTGGGGGAGCGCCCGACTCGTTTCTTCTCTCGATCGCCGACTCCCTACTCTTTTGGTCTCTCCTCTCTCGCCCAAGAAAACCCTCCTCTCCTCTATCCCATTACCCTTCCTCCTTCTCCTCCTCCTCCACCGCCGCCGCCCCGCGATTCGAGGACAGCAGTTGCGATTCGTCGAGCATGCCGACTGGTAGGAATAATTGCCTGCCTCAATCCGCTTTACTCCCGATTTGTCACCGGAGATTGTCAAGTGATTCGATCTCCATGAACGACGATGATATTTCGTAAAAGCTTAGTTCATTGCTCAATTTGTTCGTTGCCTGTGTTGATTTTTCCTTCTTTGACGAATGTCCTGCCAGAGTTAGGTTTTAGTATTGTTTCTTTTCATTCGGTTGCTTTAGCCATGGTTTTTCTTGGAGCTTAACGTGGTCTCGAATCGAGAAAAAATATATATATATATATATATATATATATTTATATATATATAATGTATTTGTCGTGTCTTGCCACCCAAAAAGTTGATAATTTCCGGATCGTGCTTGGATATGGATTAGGTGAAATAATGTTATACTTTTCACCCGTTTTAGCTTCGGTTTTGCATGCTTATCGTAAGTGAAATGAACGAGAATAAGTTTATGTGGTTTTAACCATCAAAAGTCTTGTAATTTTGATCAGCTCAGATGGTATGTGGTTTGCTGTACCAAAGATATAGTGATATAGATTGTGAAGAGGTGGCATGCGTTTGTAATATATCACCATAATGTATAATATGTATCGAAGTCATTGATGTGCAAACTGTTCGTATCCCAATTTCCCTACGCGTTTTGTTCTATACTGATATTTAGCCATTTGTTGAAGCATGCTGCGACCTTTCTAAAGGTGTCGCATTTCCTTGTTGTCTTGCCAAAAGATCCTTTTGTATTTTAAACCTTTAAAAAAATTACATCCTCCCTAAAAACGTGTTATCTTCAGAATATGATAAAAACTGAAAAACAACTTGTTTATGGCATGGGTCATCAATTAGTTTCAAGGAAATTTCTTTGCCTGCTGTGAGTAGGACATTTAAGAGTGATTCTTTTATCTTGTATCACCAGGTTCTCAGCTCATTTCAGTATCTGTCATTATTATAAATTTCTTTTGTGGAGCAATTGTGTTTACTGTCATCACTAAGAACTCTCCTTGTTGGTCTTCCGAGTAAAAAAAAAGAATAAAGTACTGACCATCTTGTGTCTTTGTTGGTTATGTTGTCATATGAATGGTTATATTGGTCCTTTAATTCCTGTGGTACAAATTATATGTCATTTCTAATTGAAATGGTCTCTTTTTTCTGATTTACAATTTAATGCCAACTAATTTAATTGTTTCCTAATACAATTTGTGATAGTGTATTGTGGAGTATTTATGATGCTTTTTGTGATACAGTTAGTGTCAAATGGCAAAAAGAAGTCTTTCCATCTGTGGAAATCGACACCAGCCAACCTCCTCTTGTATTTAAATGTCAATTGTATGCTTTGACTGGTGTACCTCCTGAGCGGCAAAAAATTATGGTCAAGGGTGGTCTTTTGAAGGTATATGAACTTCCATTTTATGAAGATTTATTATCCTTTTTGTGCTTGTCATGCAACTTTTTAAGAATTTTATCTTGGAGTTAGAGTTCTGAATTCGTAAAGACTACTTTTCTTTCATGTAGGATGATGCAGATTGGGCGACTCTAGGTGTCAAAGAGGTGTTCTTTTCTTGACTTCTGATGATCTTTTTATATCTTATGAATACAATATATGAAGTTTGTAATTATTCAACAGGGGCAAAAGTTGATGATGATGGGCACAGCCGATGAGATAGTGAAAGCTCCAGAGAAAGGTCCCGTATTTATGGAGGATTTGCCAGAAGAAGAACAAGTAGTAGCTGTGGTGAGGCTTTATCTTATCATTTATAATTATAAAGATCGTGCAGTTTGCTATGATGCATTAGGAATTGTGTGGGGTTTTTAGTGTTCCAAAATTGACATCAACTTGCATGATGCTTATACATGTAATATATGGGAAATATCTGGAACTGCCATAAGGGGTTGGATTCATCAGGATTTTGGTGAGATTTGTTAGGTCTGAGTTGAAGCTGACTAACCAATCTGAGTTGAAGCTGACTAACCAATCAATTCAGACCCAGATCTGAATCAGCCATCTGATTGGATAATTGTGAACCATAAGTATGTAAAACTATGGACAAGAAGGTTGGTATTTTGATACCAACTATGGACAAGAAGGTGTGTGTGTGTGTGTTTGTCTGTAATGTTGGATTAACATTGATTTGACTTTCAATAGGTCAGATTTCAAAATTTCAGAAGTTAGTAATGGACTTTACATGTAAGGCAATTGTGGTTTTTTGGGGACTTTGGATTTAGGGCCTATTTGAATAAAGAGTGTTGGAGAGGAGAGAACAAAATTGGTGAGAAGTGGATTATCCTGATTTTGGTTGAAATAAGTAGGAGCCTTTTTAGCTTTTTTTCGAAAATCTGAGATCTGGAAGGAAGTAGCGACAAGTGAACCGCTAAGGATCATTTTCCCTGTTTTCCCTTCTATTCCCTAAATCTAAACAGAGGAACAGAAAGTATGCTTCTTTCTATGTTTATCCTTCCCTCCCCTTTCTCTTTACTTCTCTTCTCTCCATAAATTATTATCCAAACAGAGCATTAAATTCTCTTTGCTTCGTGTGTCTACTGTGCCAATGGTACCTAGGATATCAGTTATGACATGTGACTGACAAGAGATTAGTACAGACAGTACAATGCATATTCCATTCCATGTAGATCAGTGACTAGCACTCATTGTCGTTTATGTAATGTTGAGTTCAGTAGTTATGTTTCTTAAACAACCGACTATATTAGACCCTGTGATGGCACTTTGACAAATGAAAAGTGTCAATTCTTGTGGATGTTCAGTGTTTTCTAAAAGCCCAAGATGCTAGTTATTCTTTTCCATGTCTTTTGCCTGCAATGTTTATTGAAGTGGAAAGGTAGGTATATTCCTCAATTATTTTTTCTAGATTTTGGGATAATCATTTTATGATTATGAGAACATCATACAATAGCTGTTGGGTTCTCTTACCATGTTTATTAACATTTGAAATAGTGGCTGATCTATATACCAACAGGGTCACAGTGCTGGTCTATATAATTTGGGAAACACGTGTTACATGAACTCTACATTGCAATGTCTTCATTCGGTTCCGGAGTTGAAGTCAGCGCTGTTGAGGTGAATGTGATTGAATCCTTATTCTGATTTATATGAATAATTTGTAGGCGCTAGTCAGGGTGCATTCTAATGGTTTCCCACATGACAAGTGTAACATGTTCTTGAATTTGTTGTTCACAAGCAGTTATACCAACTCAGGAAGAAATAATGAGCTAGATCAGTACTCACACCTTCTGACCGTCGCAACTCGAGATCTTTTTGGCGAACTCGATAGGAATGTGAGGCCTGTTGCACCATTACAGTTTTTGTCGGTTGGTTCTCTAAACCTCTTGAAGTTCTCGAGACTGATCATTATATTATTGGAGTTGGCTTTGTTTGGCTAACATTCTTCTTTTCACCTTATGGATTCTTTGCAGTTACCTGTGACTTTTAAAATATGGTTGTTTGCTTGTTCTGTTAGCTAGCTGTGTTAGTTATATATTGGTTTAATTGTCAATTGCCTGATAAGACTTGCTTATAGAAAGGTAGATTAATAAGGTGCCAAAGAGTTCTGTTTACTGGTAGTCCCTGTTGGGGGGGGGGATATAGAACTTTCACATTTTTAAAATAATAATTTTTGACCAGGTTTTTAGTTGATGTGTTCTCATCCATATATAAACAAAAAAAGATGCACACATCTAATTGATGCTTGAGAGATGTTTTTATAAACCAACAAAACTGTAGGATGAGCATGTTGGATTAAAGGTACAAACCTACAGTAAAATGACTGACTATTCATAGAATATCAATCAGCATTGAAAAAAAAAATATTTTTAGTAGCTCAAATATAAACACCATGGATTAGTCATCTCGTGTTATATTGACTGAAATTAGCCTGATTAAATTAAATAAGAATGTAAGTAATTTTGCAAACTATGTCTGAATTCTTAACCTTTTGGAGATGATATCAGAAGAGGTGAGACTTCCATTTATGTATGGTCAACATAGCAAATGTCATTGGTTGTGGTTTAACAGGAAAGGAAAGCCTCTATCTCCTATTATTTCTGAGGCAACTGGGCGACACTTTCTTCTGTGGGGCTGGTGTACCAAAGAGGAGCCCCATTTTGGGCTTGCCTGCCTCACCCATTGGAAGGTAGCAAATGGATCCATGCGAAGCCAACCTCTGAATCATTGCTATCTCCAATCACAAGGCAGGTGGTGAGCAGGTTAGCTGAAAATGGGTGTATATATACATATATACATATATACACATACACATACACATACACATATACACATACATACATGTAGTTACTAGTCGTCAAGTCTTCTTATCATCGATTGACATGAATTGTTGGATAAAATGGATTCACATTATACTTGAGAGGATCTGCACAACGAATAGATGAAGGAAATGATTGAAGGGAGAAGAAAGATACAATAAAGTGATATAAAATGACAATCAAGAACTAGTGAGTTTCTTTGTGGTTCTGATGAAATTATGCACAGATATGCTATGGATAAAGAACGTCGTGATCCTTGATATTTACATTAACGGTTCTGATGTTGTATCAAGTTGATAAAAACATCTCTTGAGGGATGTCCTAGAGTGCAAGTTGCACGATAGGAAAAAAAGTCCATTTGTATGTTTGAATAACTGAATTCATTTATGAAAATGTCAAATATATGTCTATGTATACACAAATCCATATATGTAGGTTGGCTTTTGTCATAATGTCGATATGCATACTTGGATTATTTTTTAAATTTGAGTTTAATTGCTTTTGATAGCTTAAGTGTATCTTTTGACTGCTTTCTAAAGTCAATTTTACTACTATAAGAGTCAATGTAGATTGAAATGATTTAAAGCATAGTAGAAACAGTCATTAGTATCTGATTAGAAGGGATTAAATGACTTGCTTTTGTGATTGACCTGGGTTTTCACCCATTTTGTAGGCTATCACTATGTGGCAACTATGGTGCATTAAATCCTTGTATGTTCCCGGCCAAGATAGAAATATGGTCATAACATAAGCTTAACAGTTACATTTATAATTATTCTTTTGCTTGGAGAAGTCTCATCATCTGAATTTGATACAGTGATTTAAAAAACGCTAGGCGCCAAGGTCCAAAAACGCTCGAGGCACCAGGTGCTCGCCCGAGTGAAGCGAGACGCTAAAATATAAAAATATATAATATAATTAATAAATATAATTATTTAAATAAAAAATATGATATTAAATTTAAAAAATCTTACAAAATCACAATATCACATTAACAAAAAATCTCAAAATTAAAAAAACAACAATAATTTTGAATAAATAAAAATTAGCAGTATTAAAATCAAAATAATATATTATTAATCTAATAAATAAAAAAATATTGTTATTAGTATACAGTTAATGGTATACTGTTAATATACTGCTAACAGTATACTATCGAGTCGATGTGAGAAGAGGAAGCAGCGAGCAACGACAGCGGGAGCGGGAGAGGCGAGCAACGACAGTGGCAGTGGCAGCGGTAGCAGCGAGAAGCGACAGTGGGAACAAGAGCAGCGAGCGACGACAGTGGCAACAGGAGTGGTAGCAGCAAGCAATGGGAGCGGGAGCGACGACAGTTGTAGCGATAGCGGCGAGCAGCGACAGTGGCAGCGGCAACGATAGCAGCGGGAGCGGCGAGCGGAGACAGTGGCAACGGTAGCAGTGAGCAGCAGCAGCAGGAGCGGGAACGGTGACAGTGGCAGCGGTAGCAGCGAGCAGCGGCAACGACGGCGAGAGCGGCGACAGTGGCAGTGGCAGCAATGAGTAGCGGGAGCGGGAGCGGCAGCGTGAACGACGAGCAGGGTTAGGGTTGGGGAAGTCGTGCTAATATCGGTGCTTTAGTTGGTTCGATTGAACCAACTAAAGCACCGGAGACCGAACCATACCTAAAACGCTGGTTCGGTCGCCTAGTTTAACCCAGGCGCTCGCTCGAAGCGCCCAACGCCTGTGCTCGGGTGAGCGCCTAAGCAGCACCTCTTTGAAGCACGTCGCTTGGAAATGAAGTGAGGCGCTCGGGCCTCGCCTCGCCTCGCCGGAGCGCCTAGGCGAGCGCCCGAGCGCCTATTGAAATCACTGATTTGATATTATCTTTTCCTTGCAGATTATGTAGAAAATAATGGAGATATTTTATTATATTGTTTCACTAAGACATTAATTTCATTGTTATGTCTTTTGGGAACAGATTTTACGTAAAAAGTATCCTCAGTTTGCCCAGCAGCATAATGGTGGTTATATGCAACAGGTTTTTATTTTCAGTTTTATGTTTTTATATGTTTTCTCGTATTTTGTTTGCATCTCCTTCATGATGAATGTTGGAAAATGTTGTTCTGTTCCTTATTGCAGGATGCTGAAGAATGTTGGACCCAGCTTATGTACACACTTTCTCAATCTCTTAGATCATCAGATTCCAGGTGCTTTCTTTCATTTGGTTCTTGGCCTCTTAGTAGTAGTTCAATTCTAGCAAGTAGCTTGCCTTATTTATTTTGATTTTCCTTTATATCTTGTTTATCGGATATCATAAAAGTTCTCTATTTGGAACTAATAATTCCAGGACTATGTAAATCTGATGCATTCCTAGTATATGATATTCAACAATGATGAAATGGTTGTCTTACTCTTTTGGAAGAAAATCTATTGCTTCTAGAACCTTTAGAATCACTGCTAGGTTTTTGTTTGCTAGAAAATATTAATGAATTCAAGATCAAGCTCCATTCTTACAATAGACAATAAATGGTTGATTACAAGGATTACTTCTAGGAAATTAATGTAAAACAAATAAAACATTTTTTATATTCAGACAAAGGAGAGAGGTAGAGAGTGGACCAAAAATGAGAAAGAAAAAGGTTCTTTTTTGCTGAGAGAGAAGAATCGCTACTATCAGCATACAAGAGGCTGAATATAACCCTTTAGTAAATTGTAAATCACCATTTATTTGTTGGACTTACCCCACATGAGGCAAAATGGATGATTCAAGGCTTGTGTAGACCACATCTGTCTACATGCACAACTTTTCTGTAGTTCATAAATATTAAAGATACCAAGTTCCTACAAAGTTCTGCTCCTACTAGTGAAAGGCTAACCCAGAGGAGAAGGGGGGTTTAGGCATCAGCCATTTCTTTTCTTTCCTCCTATTTCTTTGTCTTGTGGTTGGCTCTCCTGACTCATTCAGCAAACAATACCGATGTTGCCAGAAACTCATGACACAATTCTTGGCATCATAATCTAATTAATACCTTAAATATGACCCTAGTAAGAAATACAATTCCAAATAAGACTAGATTCTCTTTAATGTAACCACTACAGAAATCAATTAATATAAAAAAATTAGGAAACACATGACTTGAGACTGTTGTCTTATGTAGATGCTACCTAGAGTTATCCTATGCTATAATTGAATTGCCTTGTATGATATCTGCACTTACATTAAAATTGTGTTATTTGCTTATTAGTCAAGACCATGTTTTTTTATTCATCTTATTCATTCTCTTCTTTTTTAGAATATTCTTTGTTTTCTTTGTTTGATCACTCTTTATTCATAGTGGCCCTTGTATTTCCTTGTATTGTCCAATAAACTATATGACACTAAAAATGATAATAGACAACTTGCTGCTACAATAGTAGTCTTTTCGATACCATGACATTAGCTGGCTACAGTAGTATGCAAGCACCCGTTGTCCCATCCTTGAGTAATCAATCTAAGGCACTTTGAACAGAATGTTTCTACTAGAATAGTCCTCTGATGACTAGTATCTCTGTGTTAAAGCTTTTAGTCCTTCGTGGAAAATCCTAATCTCTTCTTTTTTGAAGTTTTAGTCCTTTGGTAACTGTCATCTCTGTTTGATCTTGTTTTCTTGGGTATTTAAACTCTCATTCTTAATTTGTCAAAACTCTATAAGACAAAATATTGGCTAGTTTTTTTAGCATAACTAAAGCTGCTAGCACCTACTCTTCTCTAGATGTCAGTTTCTTCTTGAACTAATTCAGCGAAGAGATAAGGAAATTTAGAAAGACCTTATGCCGATCCTAATCCATTGGCAGTGTTTTTAGTTCTGTTGATTTGATTGAGCCATTACATGCCATGCTACTGGTAATGGGTTGGCAGTGAAAGCAACATGCCATGCTACTGTCAATGGGTTGGCAATGTAAGCAACATGCCATGCTGGCACATGCTTACTGAAGTTAGTGAGTTCATTTGTGATCATGATGGTGCAAACTACACTGCATCCTGCGTCTCACTCTGGAAGACTGCAGGAAATTATTTGTGCATTAGCGTGTGCCCTTTTGCTATGCTTGCAGCCACTCACATTTCATGCATTGCATTTCACAATGAATCATGTTGCATAGTATTGTGGAAAACTTTTTAACACTAGGAACGTGGTCATTAACCTGCAACTGCCTCATGGAATTTGTATTTTTTTTTAAAAAATCTTGTGTTGATGAAGCTCTCAGAATTCTGCCAGGTATTCTCAGTCAATCAACATTTTAGGCTCTTTTGTTGTTTGCCATTGTAGTTTGTTTTTCTTTTTTGTATAGTAATTTAAGTTATGTGTAATCATGTAATTTGATTTTCGTGATCTAAACATGTGTATCTTCTCGTTAATACTATTCAGTGAAGCATCTGCGACGGTGAAGGCACTCTTTGGTGTTGGCCTTGTCAACAGGTACAGATACACGTTGCTTCAGCATTATCATTGTTGATTATTTGACATTGGAATTACTATTTGGGCATATTTGGTTGGGTTATATTTCTTAACCCTAACTCGGGTTTTACAATGTTTCCCATGATCTGATCTGGTGTGTTTGCCCTGAATCCAACCCAAATGAATTTCAGGCGGAGATTGTATCTCGGTTTGGTCTATCTAGATTAATTGTTCCTTATGCATCATAAGTATATCTGACCAGTGCAAATTTAGTTGTAATAATTCGTAGCACCAAATTTCTGCCCCACAGATATCCCATATTTATTTAAAAAAAACTAGCTTTAATTTGTCAATGGAATGAGGCAAAAGTTATAATAGATTTTGTCATATGCTGTCCATGGATATATATTGACATGCCTCGGACTCTAGTATTGGTTTCATTGAGGGGAAGTGGATGGGAGTGAGAATAAAGAGACAGAGAACATGACAGGGAGGGGTAGGGATGAAGGCTACCTGGGAAAACTAGTAAGTTGAGGAAAAGCATGCATCATGGAGGAGCCGGAGATGGAAAGCTCACTGGCAGATATTAGATTTTCAGGGGTTGGGCGGGTGCACGTTGATCTCTTTGCCAGATTAGGGATAAGGTTTATGGAGGCTAAAGTTAAGAGGCTATGTTGATAGGTACATATGACTAATAACCTGGATGTACATGTTCTAAATCAGGTGGCCAAAATATATATCCCCAAGTTAGTAGCTGTAAGCCTATTAAGGATTTTAGATCAACCCAATGCCCATCCCACCATCCATACTCAGTGTGGGACTAATTAAGCCGTGACAGTTTCCACCTAAGGGGTTGATTTCCTCATAACAATGCTAAAGGCTATTGGATATCAGCTATTATATACACCAGGTCTGTTTATTCAAAACAGGAGCATGAGATAAATCCAGATTCTTATTGCAAATTGCTTTTTACTCACCTGATTTATTATACAGTCAGAACCCACCACCTTGACTGGTTCTAAACTAAAATTGCTCTTTCCATCAGCATCCAACCCTTTTACTTGGTCAAACTACCATCTCAACATCATCCAACTAATTATGGATAAAAAATATCAATCTTGGTTGCATTTGACTGGGTGTTTGTCAATGTAACTGGGATGTACTTCTCATTCGAGTCTTAACATTTAAGTGAAGTTAGAGGATCCCTACCGCACTCTGAACCATGCTCATAAAAGCTCATTTCAAGCCCCTTGAAAATTTCTGATGGGCTTAAGTTTGGATTGGTCTAGTCCATGCATGTACCAAACCTCCTATGATATTGTTATTGTGGTTAAAATGAATAGAAGTTAATTACAGTCTTGATGGGTTAGCATGGGACTTTTTTTGTTTCACAAATAACCCCATTGCTAGATATTACCTTGCTGATCCAACAACATATGCATGATTTTTTACATGTACAGTTGTACGTTTCAATGAACAGCTTATGTTTTTTCATAAATTGTGTTGTCTAAATAAGGTGTCTTCAGTAACTTGTTGTCTAGTTTCCTTTAGAGGATAGAAAAAGAAGCCTCTTATATTAATGAATATGAATTTCAAGAAAAATTATGTAAGTTCAAAATGAAAGGTGAATTCTACGTTCTGTTTTTTATCATAACTCACTTCTTTTGTGGTGAAAGATGCTTTCAAATCTTTGTTTCCTTGCTGAAAAAATTATAAAATAAGCTTTGAACAAATATGTTTTACCCATGCAAGCACATATAAGCATGGTATGCAATTTCGAATGGTACTGCTCAATACGGGTGGTACGTACCGGTCCGACGGTATACCGGTATGCGGACTGTCCGTTACCGGACGGACCGTGCTACAGTGCTGTAACAATACATTGTAGCAGTGCTACAGTGATATAGTAAGAGGAAATCGCTCGGTAAGCCCTGGTGTACCATTAGGTACGTCCTGATGTACCGCTCGGTACGCCAGTATCGTACCATACCGAGCCAACTTCGAAACACCGGTACGGTATGGTATTGCATACCTTGCATATAAGAGTGTTTAATATTATTGAAAAATTAAACTAAATTTATAAATAATGAAGCAATTGTGAAATAAAAATGTTGGTTGTAGCAAGGGTTCCTAATAGGCTTAGTGTCAATATCAAATGGTGTCTTCTAGATTCACTTGCAATCCTGCTAATCTTGGTCCTTGCCATAGGAAAAGCAAACTAAATGGTTGATCCATAATTCTGTTTTTCATTGATAGAAAATTTAATCTTGCTTCATTGCTTGATTTACAACAACTTTAAATGATGTTTGAGTTTCAAGACTTAGGTTTATTAAATTGTCCATTTATCAAAAATTAAATACATTTTACTGAAGAATATCATGAACTAATTGAGATTATCTGGTAGGTATTGTTTTTTTGTTAATTATTCAAACCTGAAAATCAAAATTGTTAATGAATTCTTACATTTTGACATAAGCGTGCAAGGTCTAAAACTTTTGTACATTAGAATAAAACAAATTAGAACCCATTAGTTTATGAAAATTCATCTTCTAAAGCTGGATTTGCCAAAATGTTATCCACTGACTGTTGGCAGAAACAAATGACTAACATGCCAGCCCGGGACATGATATACGGGATGCATCATGCCAACAAGGAAGAGATATGAGGGCATTACTTGGGTGGCAAATCCTGGGTAGAATAATATTTGCACCAGTGCATCCTTGTATATGTTTTATGCAACATATTAAATAAAAGAAGATAGTTAACAAAGCAATCTTGAGTTGGACTTTGTGTCTGAGGTGTTTTGTTTTCCAAAATATTTCTTTTCTGTTGTTCTCATGATATTGGACTTCGATGTGCAACAAATGGACGGTCGAATGCACCTTTCCCACTCATGTGGGGTTTGGTGTGGAACATCCATCTTTAAATTAAAATGCCATTTTGGTTATTATGTGCTTATTTCACTGGATTTTGATGACGAATTGTTTGACATTTTATTATCTATTCCAGGGTCTATTGTGTAGAAAGCAGTGAAGAAAGCTTTGAGAATGAATCGGTTTATGCACTAAAATGCCATATCTCGCAGGATATCAACCACTTGCATGAGGGGCTCAGACGTGTAAGTGTCATTAGTCACAAGCTTTTTTGGAAATTTATATAAAATATTTTATAGCTATACCAAGTAAAAGCCAAATTGTAGAACATATATTAGTTAGGTGTCTATGTGTCTATGTTTGTGTTGGATGTTCATTATCTGATGTTCACAGTGCTTTTTTTTCACTTCAGGGCCTAAAGTCAGAACTAGAGAAGATGTCTACTTCTTTGGGACGCAGTGCAGTTTTTTCAAAAGAATCATGCATTAGTGAATTGCCCAGGCAAGTCTAGTTTTTTCACTTTTTTTGTTTCTTTTATAATATTTTAAAGTGGTTTTTTTCTTCTAAAAATAGTTTTAATATTTTTTCTCGAAATGGTTATTTATTTGATTTCCTTCTTCGGGACTTGATTGTTCATTGTTTTGAAGATAGTTCTTATTTGATTTCCTTCTCAGGTATCTGACTGTTCAGTTTGTTCGTTTCTTCTGGAAAAGGGAGTCTAACCAGAAGGCAAAAATATTGCGGGTATGTTAGTTTTATACTTTATCGTGTATCTTTGGAGTGCCGCTTTCCTTTGTAAATTTTATGTGTGAATTCATGTGATTTTCTTTTTTCTTTTGTGTATGTTTGTTAAATGATTTGAATCTGGCAATAACTATCAAGAGTTTCAGTGGTCCTTGCCATGGACATGGAAGCTTATCTTGTTTCCCTTTTTTTCAGAAAGTGGATTATCCTTTGGAACTTGATGTTTATGAGTTCTGTTCAGATGAACTTCGTCAAAAGCTTCAGACTCCTCGTCAGGTTTTGCCCACCTTTCTTTTGTGCCTTTTAGTTTGAGGGAAAATTACAATATTTTACTGATATTCTTATAATTTACCCGTGATTTGCTCAATTGATATGGATAAGACACTACGAGAGTTAGAAAATGTCAAGCTTGGATTAAAAGTAGAAGACAAGAAGAAGGAACATGAAGTCAACATGCCTACATCAGAGGTACGTAAATCAAGACAGCCCTCTTTCTTTTGGTATGTAAATCAATGATTAGGTGAGCCCAATAATCATTGAACATATATAAATTGCATATATATTGTTGATTAGACCTGCAGTTCTTTTGGTATTGAATAGTAAGTATAAAGGTTGGAATCTATTGTCATTGAACTCACTGAGTTGGATCGGACAAGCGGTAACAAGGTGCTAATTAGGCTTTAGCAGCTTCTCAACTGATACTAAAATTGGATATGGTACCCACCTTATAGATTGCAAAATAGTAATCATAGCAGCATTTAGGTAGTAATGCTAAGGCCTTCTGAGAAGTGACACAGTGTCAAGAAGTCATTTTAGCATCACAGATATTTATGAAGAGGCTGGTTTATTGTAAATATGTGCTATAATAAGTTGCTTCACTTGCTTAACTCTATTCTCTTTTTCTTTGTTTTCTTGAATGTTCTGCAGGGGTCATCTAATGATAGTAGTGAACCATCTAGCATGGCTCTTGACAAAGGTAATTGATAGTTATTGTTGATGTATGAAGGTCCATGTAGAGTTTAACAAAAGGTCGTGTAGTCGGATATCACTCTCCATCAGTGGTCTTGCATCCCAATTATTTGCTTGCAGCTCGAAGGCATTAATTTATAATAGTATGATGTTTCTTGTGTTTTCTGTATTTCCCAATTGCCATCTTAATCATGCTTCTCAACGCATTTCATTGTCAACAATTTAAGCCCTATTTATGATTGATAACATCCTTCATGACTATCTCAAATGTTTATAATTGTTGACATATCATTTGCCTCTGAAGTTCATCAGATGAACTTGTATTCTTCCTTTCTCTGATGACCAAGGGTAGGGTTAGGGTTTTTGGTAGAGGCTGACCTGCATCTGACTTGGGCCTGACATGTATGGTTCTGTCCTTAGTTTGGCCCATTTAGTGGTCTAACTGCATTTCAGGTTTGGTTCTTTTACGATCCCCTTCTTTCCAGTCAATATTATGGTGTCTGAATTCAGCATCATCAAACTTTAGTGAAATCTCATATACATAGCACACTACATACTGTGTTCAGATGGATATATGGGTGTATTGGAATCATGATTTGTGTTGGTTCATTAGGTGCATCAATTTTTCATTTTTTTTGGGTGGGGGTGTGGGATGTGTGTTTATGACAATTTTGTGGTCGGGATGAACATACTGTGCGTCCTTTTGTGGTATTGCAAAATTAAGAACTTTCAGTGCATACTTCTTTATAGTTGAGAAGTATTGCAAAATACTGGGCGTCCTATGGTATATTTTTTCCAAACACAAGTTGAGAAACTTCTTTATGGTTTTCACCATGGATCCTCTTTCTACTGAACAAAGATGATGTTTGGTGCTCACTGATGTTGATCATAGCTCATCTGCTTATGCTCTACACCTGCACCCTAATGCATCTGTGTATACAAGACCCTTGCGTATGAAGGATTGGCAACCAACAAGTTATCATGTTGTTGGTTTCCTAGATTTCTTTTCATTATTGTAATGCATGTTATAAATTCCATTTGTTTTCCCTACCCAACCTCCATACTTTTTATTTTTATTCTCTTTCAATTTTCTGTCCTTTCATTTATGAGAGGTGCTTATCAGTATTGCTTCTCTCGAAAAAAACTAGTGCTGCCAAATTTACACAGAACATTGAAACGATGCAGCTAAATTTACATGGAACATTAAAAGGGAAGGGAAGGGGGGGAATGCTTTGCATGCATTTGTTTGTTCTTTGCTGTTTCCTCATGTTTGAACCATGGAAAGACTAATTAAAAGACTCCACAGGTCATTGCTCCATCTGAGGATGATACCCATAATATCTCCTCCATGTTACACAGCAATCAGCATAGTTTGTTCGTCCAGGTTAAGGAACTTGATGACTTACAGATTCATGAATCATTACATTAGTAAACACCACCAATCGATAAATTCACAAGATGCCTTTTATATGAACTATGAAATTACAGGGGATGATACCTACCAATTTAGATCAAAGTTGCTTATTTTCTTTGCTCTGATGTCGACAGCTGTATCTTCTGAAGATAAGGGGCAGTTAACTGGAATTTATGATTTGGTAGCTGTGCTTACTCACAAGGGAAGGAGTGCTGACTCTGGGCACTACGTTGCCTGGGTGAAACAAGAAAATGGTCTGTCTAATAGGCTTATAGATTCCTTTGCTTGCTCTTTGTCATTCATTTCGTTTCTTATCGTGAAAACTGCTGATGATTCAGGAAAATGGATTCAATATGATGATGACAATCCAATCCCACAAAGGGAAGAAGATATTACAAAACTATCTGGCGGTGGTAAGACACTTAAAAGAGAGAATTATTGAACTTTTTTTGTTGTTGTTGGACTTTTGCTCAAACGAAGGGTAACATTTCTGGCAGGTGATTGGCACATGGCATACATCTGCGTGTATAAAGCCAGAGTGGTTTGACATGTGGAACACAGAAAGATCAAAAGGAGGACTTGTACTGTTAAATCTGGAGTACAGATGACTTTTATTTGTTACGGGACCTAAAATATGCTGGTTATTGTTTGGTAAATAGCTTCCTCAAATGTGCTACTTTCTCCTTTTTGGTGCCGTTTTTACGAGTTGATCGAGTGATATTTACGTTTTATACATGATACGCTCGCATTTCTTTGATCATATATTATTGGCAACATTGCTCCTGCGAGGAATCCTTTTATCTTTGTTTTGAAGCACTTGAGGCGTGACGAAGTAATTATGGGTTCGCATAAAGATGAGGTTGGTATTGATGCAATATTGGTATACAACATTGCGTTGAAACACTTGATGTGTTCGTGGTTGTTGCTTTTCCTTGTATCATCTTGGAATTTAGATGTGTTCATGGTTGTTGCTCAAGTTTTGGACGTTAAATTACTGAATATATATGTATGTCCTGACCATGAAATGAAAGGTTATGGTCGGACCGTTTCGTTGATCAATTTAAAAATAATAAAATCAAATGAAATTTTGATAGAAGAAAAAAATAATAATAATAAAACATTATGACAGTGAGATCGGCTTCAGATGGCTTCTTTCTTTTTCTTTTTTTTTCTCTGAAAATTAATATCAAAACGAAATGAGAGTCGAAACCCTATTTTTCTTTGACGGCTGTTAAGATCTTTGTCGTTTGTTTATGAAGAGTTGGATTAAGAACGGGATCATCGGTGATGAGTGGTAAGTGATGAGCAGCTCGTCGCCATGTGTGTCCGCCGATGTCGTTCTTTCGTCTTCCTGCGTCACTCGAGTCCTGAAGATACCAGCACCGAGTCCCATTTGGCCGGGCCAAAGCCCAACTCGTACTAATCCCTGCGCCGGATGCGCTGCTTCCTGCTCGCTCTTTTGTCTCTCTCTTTCTCTCTCTCTCTCTCTCGCCCCCTCCTTCCTCACTCGCTTCGCCGTCTCTCGCTCCTCCTCCTCCTCTCCACCTCTTCCTAAAGGAAACGCATCCCAACACTGCTCTCTCCTCTCTTCTCTGCCATTGCAGACATCTCCGCTCCCACCAACCTTCTCTTCCGCAGCTTTCCCGGCAACTAAGTGTAATGGAGAAAACAAGATCGAGCCGCTTTCTATAGTGACGAACCCGAAAGAAGAGGTAGGAGAGGTGCAGATGGAAATCATCTCCCCATCCTTGATTCTTATTCTCGTTTTTAATCATCTTTTTTCAGTTTTTTTGGTCCCTTTGGTCCTTGTTTCTCCTCTGCCGGGGAGAGCCTCCTTTCCCTCTTTCCTCTCCGTCGAAGAATAGCTCGTCTCTTTTATTTCCTTTGGTTTGTTTCGTTGCCTTTCTTCTTCTATGGAAGAGTTTTTAGTGCTCTTTGAAAGTTTCTTCCTTGTTCACTTCGCATATCTCTTCTGTTTTCTTGGTTATTCGAGGTGGCAGCATCTGTTCTAGGATTTCCCTCTCTCCCAACCCCCTCCCCCCCTCCTCTAATGCATAATGGAGTATATTCCCCCATTCTTATCTTTCATTTTTAATCCTTCTCCAACGAGTTTTGGGCTGATGGTTCAAGAAACCCATGCATGAGTGGTTCAGTAACCTAACAGTTTCTTCTTGTTCTTGTTTTGCTTCGTCGGTTCCCTTTGTAGGTGGAACAGTACGACATCGTGTGATTCTTGATTTGGTGGATTCGAGTTCTTTTTCTATGGGCAGCGAACAAGATGGGATTTTGAGCAGTAACAATGTGTCGGCTGGGGGCCTCGTGTGGGTGCGTCGCCCTAACGGGTCATGGTGGCCGGGCCGGGTTGTTGGTCGGGATGAATTGCCAGCGAAATGTGTGCTTCCGCCGAGATCAGGGACTCCCATCAAGCTTCTTGGTAGAGAAGATGGGAGCATGTGAGTATCCTCTCATCTGTAGATCCCCTTCTTTTGCCTGTTTTAAGTGGCCTGAATATTCTTCGTATCTTGAATGATGTTCTGTTCTGTATTTGGTTACAGATTTTTTTTTTTTTTCTATTCTCATATCCACTGAAGATCAGATGATAAGATTTAACACTGAACACTTATTAGTAGCCGATTCTGTTAACATAAACCATATGGATCATTGTCTTTTTATTTTTAATTCTACCTCACGCCATTGTTTCAGCTGGCTTTAAAGACAAGGGATGTAAAATGAGTTCATTTGCTGCCACTACTTCTATTTTGGCTGGGATTTGATGGTAATTTTTTAGTCAACTTTAGACAGAGAGCTATAAAAAAAAGGCAACTCAAACCTTCCATGGAGCCTTATTGACTTAACAGTTGTGCATCAAGGCCAACCTAAGTTGCTCAGTGACATCTTGGAAAATAACAAGGAACATGGCAACAACAATGATACTGATTGTGCCTTCTTTCGTTTATTTATGTTTGGTGCATGATTTTCTGTATCTTGAATTATGCGGTTACAAAATCTGAGCAAAGTAGCTATATGCACATATGCTATATCTGTTCACCTTTCTATTTCATGGTTGAAGTACCATGCAGTCAGTATAAGCTTAAGTTTGCTAATAATCAACTTGCAATCAGGGACTGGTATAATCTTGCAAAATCAACTCGTGTCAAAGCATTTCGTTGTGGGGAGTTTGATGAGTGCATTCAGAAGGCCATGGCTTTTGCAATCCGTTCAAAGAAAAGTTCAACCAGTACAGGGAAGTACATTCGCAGAGAAGATGCCATTCTCCATGCCCTGGAGATTGAAAAGGCTTACTTCCTTACTGGGAAGCAGAATGGCTCAGGAGTGAAGGACCCTTTCAGAACAATGGGTTATGATTTTCCCATGAAGTCAAGAAAGGTATATGGGCTTGACAAACAATTAGGTCATGTGGCCAGGAAACTCGATGTTCTTGAGGAGAATTCGGCTCAAGAGGTATCTCAATCTTTAGTGTCATATGAACAAACAAACGATCTGATTTCTCCTGATATTAAGCAATCAGAAAAAAGAAGAAGGAAAACTCCAAATGATTCAGAAGATAACGAAGGAATAAAACGAATGAGAGATCTTCAGGAAATAGGTTTGGGGGTTGTATCCAATAGAAAGCCTAATGTGCATGCTAGCACAGGATGGTCCACTGAGCTAGGCCTTCCTGACAATGCTTCACTTAGCAAGTCAGACATTTATGATGGATTTTCTAGTTTGAGTTCAATAAAGAGCAGCAAAGATTCTTTTTCATCTCTGAAAAGGAAGAGATCACATGTGGCCCAATCTCATGAGAATGTGAGAAGAAAAGATCGTCGACTAGCACTTAGTAAAGTTTGCGAGGGTACTAAAGTTATAGTTCCATCATATTGTCACTGGGATGGTGCTTTTGGAGGGCAACCATCTCTTCAAGGGGCTTCTCCAAATAAGTTGAATGAATTGCTATCTAATTCAAGGAGGACAGATATTTCATGTGACATCACCGTCAGCCCACACTGTTCAGGAACTTCAAGTGAGGCATTGTTGAATGCTTGTGAGAACACTCGTGAAATTGATGATGCAAATTTTGATTCTGAAGTAAAGGACTCGGAGCTTGCGAGCATGTTGGAGTTTATTGACAATGACTGCTCCGATGGCCTCATTGATATTCCCCTGATAATGGCAGACAATATCAGGGAAGGTATGCTTGCAAATTTCCTCCTTTGTTTGTGTTAAAAATTGATCTTCTTATAATTTTCTTCTATTTCTAAATTTGAATAACAATGAAGATCCTGACATTTAAAGTTAAATTGCATGAGATGACACATCTTGTTGCTTCAGCATGGTAAACTAATGTTAGGCATTTTCAGTGCATTCATGTGCCATTTATTATGCCATTCTGATCATAAATTGGCATTACTAAGTTACATGACTTGGATGCCATTGTTATACCAGATAATCTGTCAATGTTACCTTGTCAACGAACTTGGATTTTGCAGCTGCCCACTGTAGAGTGGGATATTGGTATTGACATACTATAAGGATTTTTATGCTTCTTGTAGCTTAAACCCAGTTTTAGTTTAAGATGTGTCCTTATGCTGCATACTTGGTCATCATAGGTACTTATCCAGAAATTTTTTTCACCTGGATTATTACATTTGAGGGTTTGTTTCTATTATAATTTTTTTCCTTTTTTGATGAATTCTAGATTCTTGCAGTCATATTCTTGGATGAGTGTCATCTCTTTCTTATCTTCTACTTAATTTATTACTAACTATAGCTTGGTACATGATTTTTTGTGCTAATGGAAGGTTGGAGAGGATTATATGTACACAACCAAGGAATGCTGTTTCGCTCAGATAAGTAAAGCATACTGGTTTGGACATAGAATGGTACATGGACTATCGCATTTCAGGCAGTCTGTTCCAACCAATAAAAAAAAAAAACAAGTTTGGGCTTGCATTCGTTAGCTCTCTTCCCCGACACTCATCCGAGTCATTGCTATCACCTCTCACTGCCCGCCGCCCATTGCCTGCTGTCGTTTCAGATATGTTTCCTTCTCTTCCTCCTCTTCTTCCTCCATCCTTCTTGTATCCTTTTCCTCTTCCCCCTTCCTCCTTCCTCCACGGCCACCTCTTCTTCTTTCCTCTTCCTTCTTTTTCTTCTTCCTCCTCTTTCTTCACTGCCTCTTTTCTTACTTCCTCTTCCTCCTTCCTCCTTTCTTCTCCGCTGCCATCTATTTCATTGGTACATACTCGTGTACCATGTGCCATACACTTATATCAGTGGGTATGTATGTACCTGTTCGACTAGGACTGATATGGCCAGTCGGTATGAGACTGCGTTCCTTGTAAACAAGTATTACCTATGGTTGTAGAGAGTGCATTTCTGTTTATCATATCCGTGTTGCAGTTCAGCTTATCTTACCTTGATTGCAAGTCTTGACTTCTACTACTGTTTAAGTGTTCATATACATCTTGAATTTTTCGTGTTGTTAAGCTTTTAGGTTAAGAATATTGTTACTATTATCCCTTAAGCTCTTTTTATTTTCACTTTGGTAAGCGTCAAAGATGAGATTCGATCATAGGACCTTTCTATCAACAATCAAGCTCCAAAAATTTGTCTTTTCCCCCCCCTTGTTGTAAGAAACTAATGACCATGGCTTATTCATTGTTTATTTTTCTGACATAAAAGCATTGATATTTATTTCCAAAATATAAAGATGGCAGTATAGCTTGTGAGTTTGAGTCCTTGGTTTTTTGGGACTCATTATTCAAATTATTAGCTTATATTATGTAAATTTTCACAATGGTTCTAAAAGTCAGTTAAGATTATCAATGAATAACATATTATTTAAGATATGGTGTCTTAATTGCTACTGATGAAAATACGATATCCAATATATTTAAAATATAACAGGAGCTAAATTTATTGAAGAAACAAGGATGATGGAGGATTAGGGTTTTGTTAAAACAAAGCCTTGAAAATATGTATTTATGAAAAGAGTTATTATCTAGAACATGCTAACCTAAATATATCAATGACAAACAGCCCAAGTGAACCTTTTGGTTAAAATTTATCGAGGGCCATTGCAATTTCCTTTACAAAAAGCTTCCTTGAACATTTTTAATTACCAAGAAGCAATGAGAATTTTCTTAAATATTTAAAAACAGAAAAAGTAATATGGCCCATCTTAACCTAGACCGATTCATGACCTCTCGATCTACATCAATTATGCACAGGCATGCTGCAGCATGCACCAGTAGGATATTATGCACACTGTCGTAAGTACAATTTCTACTGTAGTGACTACCAACTTTGCATGAGTTTGTGAGGAGATATACATGTAGAACATTTTGTCATTCTTTGAGGAAATTACATATTTCAAATTATGCTTATGTAAGCTTGCTTCTTTCACCAAACAATGTTATGGTGTCTGTATTTTGCACACCCACATTACCCTTAAAATTTCTTTTATTAGGAGTTGACTTGAATGTCTTTACCTGATGATACCAAAGACTCAGCATTTACCCTTGGTTGCTGGTAAATTCATGTTTAATTAATCTTGTTAATGCAGATTCTTACTACTGATATATTAATCATATATCTTTTTGGGAACTTGATAATATGTCAGGATATTTTGCTGACTATTTTTTCGTTCTGTAATCTTTTCATGTCACTTTGTTGCTTTCCAACTTCTTTTCTCTCACTTGTTTATTCGTTAGTTAGTTTTGATCTAAAAAGGTGCTTAGTTGTTTTAAAGAAACATAAGTTTAAGGCAACCATATGTGTGAGACTATAAACTGTGCCAAATAAAATTATCAGCACTGAAATAACTAGATGTTATTCTTCTGTTACTATGATGTTGGTGTTATGTACATAATTACAATTTAGAATGCGGAGAATGTGCACTTTTTGTCTTCCATGTTAATGCAATAATCTTGATTGTAAAAATGACTAACTTGTTTGTAATATGATGTTCCAGATTTTTCAATCATGTTTGAACACTTTCCAACTAGAGATCTTCACCCTGATGTAGCAGAAAAGCAACATAATGGTTGCCGCCAGGATGAACTTGAATCACACTTCACAGAAGGACTTGGTGAGAGTAGCTTCACTGGCTCGGAGGGTCGGTTTAAGAACATCAAAGGGGAAACAGAAAAAAGGTCCTTGGAACGGCATTTAAACCATAAAAAGAACCTGAACAATTCAAGGTTTAGCAAAAATACAAATTCAGAAAACTTTATGAATGGGGCTGTTCCTGACAGTTCCTTGAAGGGTAAAATACAGGAGGAAAGGTATTTTGCAGGTTGTAAAATTGATGGCAGTTGTTTTGGTGAATCCGTGACCTCCAATTCTCATGGTGGTCAGTTGGTGAAGGATGAATCAGTCTCAGAGGTACATGACGTTCCCCCAAATCAGAGTTCTGATCTTCACCTTTCTGATGAACATGGACATTCCCTGTCAGAACTTGCAAAAATTCAGCCTGCACATGCAAGAGATCAAGATAGATCATCCAAGAGACATGTGCCTATCTCCGCTCTGCCGATTCAACGATTGTTTCCTCATGGCCAGGTTTCTCTATCAACTAGCTCTAAGTACCAGGTGTCGAAGCAACTGAAATTTACAGGTGTGGGTTCTTGTCTATACGATGTTGAAGTGACTGTACAATCAAGCTATCGTGGACCTCATGTACCTCTAATATCTCTCATGAGTAAATCAAATTGTAAAGAAATTGTCGGTCACCCCGTTCCTATAGAAGTTGTGGAAGATGGCTTAGTCGATACTCTGTTAACTACCAGGCACATTGATCAGTCACTGAAGGATGGGGGAAATAGTATTGGGAAATCGCTACCTAAAAGGAAGTCGGCCCAGATGTATCTCAATGTTGTTGGGAGAAACTGTGAAGTTACAAATGTTACTTCATTGAAAAGGAAATATTCGAAAAACAGGAAACCAAGGTTGTCTCCCAGAAAGATCAGAAGGCTGTCATCAATTAATGTTGATCAGAAAGAAAAGGGAGAAGAGAGAAAGCCAGTGGTTGAAAAGATGGTGGGACCTGCCGTTGCATGTGTTCCACTTAGACTCGTCTTCAGTAGGATCACTGAAGCATTGAGCTCGTCAACACGATTGACAAGCAATAGCTAACATCAAGTGTATTGGAACAATGACTTTTCTCAAAGCATGACTCGGTCATGAGTGTGTGCTTTCTACCTACTTGGCATTTCTTGGTCACTGACACTGTAAATTTCTACTGCTTGTTTGATGCATAATGTTGTCCATATCTTTTATCTCATTGCAGTTCATTGGGGAAAGGGAGAATTGTTGAGCTGTGTCTGTAGCCAGGTCGAAACATATTCAGTCCGTCCGAGGTTGATATGATGACTGTATATGATGTAGACATCCAAGACGAAGATATAATGCTTCGAGTTTTGATGTAGCATTGAAAATCTTAATGGTTTCGAGGAGCTTTGTCATGTTCATCGAAAAATTTTGAGAAGCTAAATCTTTTGTCCTGTTCATCAAAAAATTTCGATAAGCTTTTCCTATGTTCTTTTATGGTTTTGAATTCAGTCTCTTATTTCATCAAAAACTGGATTCTTTGAGAGGAGTGGTATGACTGGTTCTCAATGTTAGTACCTCGATTAATACTGTGGATTTTTTTTTTTTTTTTTATCATCTCTAAATCTTAGTTTCGTTTCTTTTTCCTGAACTACTTGTCCTTTTCAGTTTTGTTCCCAACTCGCTTACATGCCCTATCATCGCCTACAGCACAAGGAAGAGACGCTTTGTGGCATTCCTTCTCTATGCGATAGGCGTCTTTTTCTTCTTGTTCTTCATATTGCTTTGGGAGCTGGCGAGACTTTCCGTGGTCGTATGAATTCACGAGAGACTTGTTAGCGACCTCCTCCCGTTCTTTGAGGCGCTTTCTGCTGTCGGTCCAGCGAAAGCACATACTTGTGAGGAGCCATTAATGCACGAAAATTAAAATTAATCTGTATAAGTTTCAGCTGTGTATTTGTCACAATTTTTTCTCACTTCAAATCCGGCCCCAAAGCTTTGGATGAAGGCTTCCCTTTCACTCTGCTCGAGGCATCAAAAGGCTCCAAATACGTTGGAGTCGATTGGAATTCTTGGGTCCTACGGGGGGCACTTCCGTCATTACATGCGTATCCATTGCATTTGCTATTTATTTAGCCCATGGATCTAAAACCGTTGGTTCTTGGAAGATCGAGGGTACTTTCGTCATAACATACGGATCTGAAACCGTTGGTTCTTGGACGCTCAAGGGTACTTCCGTCTTAACACAAGGAACGAACTAATCGGCCACCAGGGGCACTTAGGTCATAACACGAGGAGGCGATCGGCCGAACGCTTTAGGGTTTTCGGACCTCCAGCGCTATATAAGCGGTGGTGGTCCGAGCTTCCTATTCGTTCGCGTCCTCCCAATTGCTTGCGGAGGCGACCTTACTTCCTCGTTTTCTCTCCCCTTTCTTTCGCCGAATCCTTTGTCGTTGCTTTTGTTCCACTGTTTCTAGGGGCTTCGCGAATGATTTCAGCTGGAGACCTGTGGTCCTTGGTTGTAGCGAGGAGACCTCTTGTCGGTCAAAGTTTCTGCACTTATGATATTGCGCAGTTGGATTTTCGCTGATTGTTTCGGTTTGTTCAGGATTTTAGTCTTTGCTTCGATACAATATTGATTTGTGTTAAAAATCGCTTGATCCCCGATTATGCAAGTCATTCGTTCTTGTCCTTTTTTCCGTCTCTGGCAACGATTTCGGGCTCCCTTTCCCTTTGATTCTAAGCATTCAGTGTCTCTGTCTTTTGATTCTGGGACTAGAAGCAGGCAAGCGTTCACTGAGTTCTAGGTATCATTCATTACGTGATGTAGATTAGCTCGCCAAACAATTGATATTTCTTGTAGCAATTTGTGGAGATATGCATGATTGGCGCTTCATTTTCTATAATGCATTCGAGTTTTCCTTTTTGGCCGTATGAAACAGCCATGTGTTTCAAAAGACTAAGCAGTATCGATTCTAAACCTGCTTATTTAGCGTTCGCCTGTGTGGTTTTCGTCAACACCGAGAAAACATTGCTATGATGAGCTGCTAACACGTAAGAAGATCCTTTCAACCAAATTGGGTCTTCGATGAAGTGCCTTTGTTACGCTTGGCTTCTGAGCAATGTATTCTGAGCCTCTTATTGGCGTCTGATCACCGATAGGTACCAACCAGTACGTGGATAGACGTACTTTGAAGCCTTATTTGACATTCAATCCGTTTATTAATGTCGCGGCAAATTGATGCCTTGAGAAAGGAGAAACAATTATTTCTTTATTGTCGATACAATGTTGGTTAGTATGTTTTGGAGTGGCGATTGCAAATTGATGCCTTGAGAAAGGAGAATCAATCATTTCATTAATGTCGATATAATGTTTGAATCATGTAATAGTACTTCACCTGGGTTTGGTTACATTCTTACAAAATTGCTTGGGGATGTGTGCGGCAAAAATCTCTTTCTTACTTAAAAAGGGGATTTAGAGTCATGTTTCGAAATCAAATATTTTAAATTATAAAAATATTTTAAATCTATTTTATATTTATATCTATTTATTAGTATCCTTCACTTGCAAAAAAAAATATTATTCAATTTTGATTTATGATGTTTAAACGATTCATTTGTGTTTGTTGATCTATTTTTATACGTGATACATCTTACATGTTTGATCGATCAATGAACTAATTCATGATGATTGATTCATCATAAGTGATGTAACTAGCATCATCTAAATGTTGAAGTGTTACTGTGCTTTAGGGATAAGGAAAAAAGGGTTTCCTAATCCTAATCTCAAAGCAAGTGTTTGCGTTAATACTATCGAATCTCTTGTCACTCGTTCTAACAGTAATTTATAATAATAAATTTATTATCCATCGGATGGAGATTCAGAGCTAACTAAGGTTTTTCTTATAGTGTTATAATGATCTTTGGTCAAACTAATCGTATCTCGGCTTTTTATAATGATTTTTGATAACTGATTGAAGTAAATAAACATTAGGGTAATTAAAAATCAAATTAACTTTTTGGACAATTGCATGATTGCAACTAAACATCAGCCCACCAAATATCGAAGTGACAAGACATCCGAGTTGATATTAAGTTGATAAGAATGTGATACTCAATAGTTTATTGAGTTTGAAGATAAAGTATGTTCTTCGAACGAATAAAGTTTATCTTCTTCAAATGAATAATTTGATGCGTAAATTTCTAAGAGAATATCATGATTTTGGACATCCAAATATTCACTAAATATTGGGTCTCTTGGAGAGGGCCTTTAATGGGCTGAAAATGGAGACTGATCTAGAAGAATATATTTGAACGTGCCTTATCTAGTTTTTGGAGCCATTGTTCGTACCAAAAAGGTCGTGGGAGAGTATTTTCTTAGACTTCATATCAAGTTTGCCGGTAATAGAAAGACTCGGATCGATACTCGTGGTAATTGATCGATTTTTAAAATATGTAACAATCATTGTTGCACCCTTACACTGCTCAATAGAAGACATGACGAAGTTGATGATAAACAATGTGATGAAGTATTGGGGAGTCCCGCACAATATCATTAGTAATCGAGACGTATGGTTCTTTGGACGATTCTGGATCGAGCTGTTCAAATTATTAGGATCTAAGTTAAACTTCTCCACAAACCTTTACACTCAAACGGATAGCCAAACTAAAAGAACAAATTCACTCCATAAGCAATATCTTCGGTACTGTAAATGGCAACTAATGAGATTAGTTGAAGCTATTGAATATATTTCAATTCTCCTATAGTGGAGCTTTGTATGCAATAAGAGTCCTTTCAATATCATTATGGGACAACAGCTATCGACTCTTCACACCTTGGCGATTGATTATATCGAAAGTAGCTCATTAGAATATCATTTTATAAAAGAATGACATCAAAATATAAATTTTGTGTGAGCTTACTTGGAAAAGGTTGCCAAAAGGACGAAGAATTGAGCAAATTTGGAAAGACGACCATAAGAGTTTAAAGTTGGTGACTTGGTATTGGTGAAGCCAACTAGCATCACTCTAGTTCTTTAAGCATAATATGCACAAGAGATTGGTGCATAAGTATGAAGGATCATTCTCAATTATCAACAGGGTAGACAATGTCTCCTATAAGTTACAACTGCAAGCGTGACTCAAAATTCATCAAGTCTTCCACATAAGCAACTTACAAGCCTATCACTCAAACCCGTAGGATGCTTCTTGAAGTATTTAACTTTGCTACCCCCCACCAGAGTTTTCTATCAGAAATGAGATAAAATCATTTTAGTGGATCATAAGACAAAACTATCCAACCGAGCATAACAGACTGAATACTTGGTAAAGTGGCAAAATCTTCCTTGAACAGAAGACACTTGGGAGCATGAAGAGCGTCAACAATTTAAGTGAGAGAGAATGTCACGAACAATTATTGTGCACTCACAATATCTTTGTCACTGAACTATTCATCGCTTTTGTTTGCTTCACATATGCTTGGCAGTGTGTTTTGCCTTAGGTTTGTATGTTTTTGCTTGAAAATTACGACTAGGAACGAATCACATGGTTGTAGAGGGATCACTCACTATGACGAGCAAAGTCGTCCCAAAACTTGTTTTCTACTAGCTGTGGTGTGGTACAAAACATCAGTCATCTCATCACCTTGGAATCTCCTAGGTAACACTTGACTGGATAGGGGTTTGGTGTAGTATTGGATGTTGATTTGATTTTACAAGCTTGTATGTTAAGTCTATGAGAACTTGTCATCGCCCTCGACACTTGGTTAATAATCGTTGTTCATTTACGTTCTAAAGTTTATTTTTTCCTTCCTCTTTTTTTTCTCTTGCATAACCTTTCGTAATAAGATGTCATGACGTATCGGTTGTTTGTTTTTAAACTAATTAATTAACTCTTTTATAAATTTTACGAGATAATCCTTTTAAGAACGAATAACACACGTGCCTTACCCATAACGATGAAGAGAATTGGTGTCAATGAGCATGTTAACACTCCATCTGCGGTGATAACATGGCACGCGCCAGAGTACAAGTCGTAGCATTCAAGGTTGCAACATTGACTTGGCACAAGACGTTAGTCAATAATAAAACATCAAACTTTAAAAGGAGATGGCCGGCAGCGGTCGCCCGTGCAAGATCAAGTCAGTTTAAACTAGCAAATATGTATATACATAGGATGAATTACGTTCGAGGATCAAGATAGCAACTATTTGTGTCATTAATACTTGAATACCTCAAGATCATCCGGGTGGCAGATAAACACAAACTTGTTTCTTTTAAATCCAATACAAACCAAGCAGAGTTTCTGATCATATATTCGCTTGTAATTCACAAATACACGCCATAAACAGCCCCCAACTTTTTTTATCAGCATAATGACCTCTCGTCTGGAGCAAAGGCGTATGATTGTGTTGAATTGATTCAGGAGCAGCAGCTACTCTTCGTGGCGACTGGTTGACCCCGCATATGGACCGTCGTAGGTTTGCTGGCATTCATAGCTGGCTGACTTGCCATTCTGTACACAAAAAACCAATGACACTATCAGTATGATCTAAAAGCTTGACTAAAAACGAATCAAACAGTGATAACTCTTTGAAGTTGGAGTGTTCTTCCATGCAAATGTCGACAAATAAAAGCTCACCTGTTCTTTATATCAGCAGCCATGGTCATAAATGCCTTCTCTACATTCGTAGCATCCTTGGCACTTGTCTCCAGGAATGGTATGCCGATCTCATCCGCAAATGCCTTCAGGAACCAAGGCCAGAGATTGTTAGGTCATTTGGCTCAAATTGCAAACTGCAGAAGATGAGGGATTCTGCCTTTGTTACTCCTTAACAGCAATAATTACCTTGCCAGCTTCATAAGATACTGCCCTATTATCGGTCAGATCACACTTGTTTCCCACCAAAAGCTTGTTCACATTTTCACTGGCATACCTGTCAATCTCATTCAGCCACTGCTTGACATTGTTGAAACTTTCTTGGTCAGTTACGTCATAGACCACCTGTCAGGCATATATTGTCAAACAAAACAGTATAGTAAACCATGGAAACTGAAATCACAGCAATAGAATCACGATGGATCTCACAATAATCCCATGTGCACCACGGTAATAGCTACTTGTGATTGTCCGGAAACGTTCCTGACCAGCAGTGTCCCACTGCAATGAAGAGAAAACGTAATAGCATGAAAAGAACCTAAATGCTTCACGACAGATGCTAAATTCATTCTTACTTACAATTTGAAGTTTTATGGTTTTCCCATCCTGCTCTACCGTGCGAATTTTCTAATGAGATAAAAGAAACTGTCATGAAACAAGTTTTGGGTGGGGAGAGGAGAAAAGGGAGCAAGAGGGAGAAGGGTATAAAAGTGTAAGCATACTCACAAAGTCTACACCAATTGTACTGATGTAACTTTCTATATAGGAATCATCCTGAAGCAAGCAAGAAGAGAAACTTACATATCATAGATCTCCATATGGTTCAATAAAAATGCAGAAAAATAAGACAATGTAGCACATTTCATGCAATAAAACATGTAATTCACATTTGTTACTGCACAATATAAAATGAACAACTGTTCATCAAATGTGAAATTGCCCAAAAACTTTAGATATGTCAAAATCTAAGGCATTGTTACATAGAAAACATAGAATTGTCATGAAAATACATCTCATGAATTTAGAACCTGAGGGGGGAAACTCTTGGGGGGGGTTGGGAGAAGTCAGTAACTCACAAACCTTGCCTGATTACATCAAATAGAAATATCCTAAGAAAGAAAAGAGACTTCCAACTTCCTAAAACTAAGATACCTGAAACGGAAGAATGATGATCTCAACTGACGACTCAACAACGGGCACAGTAAATAATATGCCTAAGGGTTTCCTTGGACCGGAGTCATCTACAAGGTCTTCCAATTTATACATATGTTGTGTTTGCTCATTCTTTATTCGTCTACCGCAGCAATTCCTGCTTCAACTATTTTCTTCCTGAAAACAAGCACATACACTATTTGCTTATATGATCTCTGATTGTTGGTTTTCCATAATACACATATTGTTCCACCCTAAACCTTATTCAGAACACTTATATTTTAGGAGGTTCTTTCATGTAATCATTATATGTTCTGTCAGGTTTATAATGATCCTTGGTATTAATTTAACACTCATGAATTCTCATATCGATAAAGACAAGATAATAAAATCATAATTTCTAGATAAACAAACTTTTGTTTACCATACGGCATGATGTCTCTTGCAATTACATTTAAATCCCCAACGGTTGAGATTAACTTTTCATTATGTGATATCAAAATAAATTAATATGATTAAGTGCATAATTATTAATTTATTTTGATATCATAAAATAAAAAATTAATCTCAACTGTTATGAATTTAAATATAATGGAAAGGGATATTATGTGTGTGCATCATAGAAAATCAACAATCAGAGATCATATATGTAAACAATGTGTGTGCTTATTTTCAACAAGAAATAGTTGAACTAGAAACTGCCACCATACATGAATAAAGAATGAGCAAACACAACAAATACATGACCTAAAATTGGACAGTTACACATAATGTTCCTATATGATCAAAACAGTATGCCTCCATGGTAACAATGTTCCTACAGTAAAAGATAGTGTCATAGAAAAAGCCAAAAGTAGCACAACAGAGTATTATCATAAGATGATAGCAAGTTCCAAAGAACTAGAAAAGAAGACAAAAGAGGAGATCTTCACCGCAAATCTAAGTAGAAGGCATGATTTTCCAACCCCCGAATCCCCAATAAGCAGAAGCTTGAAAAGATAGTCACTGCAATATATACATTGGTCATAGATGTTGATATTCAGAGTTTCTATTCCCTAATAAATAAAATTGCATCAATCTCAACTTTTCTCCATGCTAGAAAAATGGACATAGGTGAATCTGTACCTAATGCTACAAAAACTGTTAAGCAATTACAAAGTTACAACCCACTAAAATATGAGTGCTAAAATCAATGCATATGGTTGATATATAGCTTCAATAACAACTATTTTTTATAAGAAAATATTTGCTGACATACCACATAACAGCAAGTCTGAGCAAAATAAATTCACAGGTCCCAACAAGTAGAGAAAATCAGCATATCTTTGTTCCTATTTTTGTCTCCCATTTGAGAAACTGGAGTATCATGAGCCATTAGATTTCTACTTAAGTCTAGTTTGGCAGCTTGGAGTCTATTTACTGCACTCATTAATCAAGATGAGGGAGAGAACTGCTAAACTTAGACCTGACTAGCACAAAAGTAGTCTCCAAAATGCCATGTTTCTTTCTTCAGTAAGAAATACTTGAGATTAAATGTTAATATTTACTAGGAATAACATTGTCACAAGTTCTGATTTGATATATCACACCAAAAGTCAAAAATAGTAATCCATATATGGCATACTTCAATAATAACAATAAGATAACTTCTTAACACTAAGTCATACAAGGGATTGTTCTATTTTTGTTTCTTAATGCTAAGTCATGCAAGGGATTGTTCTATTTATGCATCAAAATAGTGTTTTTTAGCAATCAATATTATATGTTCTATCAAAATTGTAATTTTCATTTTATTAAATGTGACTTCATCAATCTGTTTTTTTTCCCTCAAAAATTCATCAGTCTGTTAATGAGTTTTTTTTTCACTTCATAAGAAACATTTCCAAACAAAAGACATTGATGAACCTGCAGATATCTATGAGGTAGTCCATCTAAAGGTATAACACTTGATGCCATGTGAGAATGGCTCAATTTGGTATGATGGAATCTCAAAACATCCCAGGATCTATATAAATCAGTTGGAATCTCATATTTCAATTTATACTTGCCATATAAGAACTTGGTCCTATTCCTATATATGCCTTAGCTCTGAAAGGGCAGGTTCCTCTGAGTCCTTATTCATTATCCACTTGCACCATGGTATCATTTCTAATTATCTATTACAATTGTTTTACCAATCTTAGACTAAAACTTCATCTTATCAGCAATTCACAAAATCATCAAACATAAAAAAAAGAGTCTCTTATGAATTAGAAAATAACAGATAAGAATCATTCTCATGCAGCAACAAAATATTCTGCTAAAAAAACCAAGGATATTATATAGTTTCAATGCTTAATTACAGCTGGTAAAAGAAGCAAAATACTGTCATCTTCAACGGTTTTGAAAATTTTTCATCATCTGTTTCAGTTTTAACCACATCAGAAATCAAAAAGCTCAACAAAGATATAAAAAAATGATAAAAAAAAAAAACATGTATTATGGATCTGCAAAACATACCTACAAAAGAACAAAATTCTATCATTTTTAACATAGTTGACAAA
This sequence comes from Musa acuminata AAA Group, assembly GCF_036884655.1. Classification (NCBI taxonomy): domain Eukaryota; kingdom Viridiplantae; phylum Streptophyta; class Magnoliopsida; order Zingiberales; family Musaceae; genus Musa; species Musa acuminata. The sequence continues at coordinate 40,305,237 of NC_088355.1, read as the reverse complement.
TTATCACCATTTAGCAGTTTCAACTACATTAAAATGACAAAGACACACTCAAACAATGATAGCACAAAAAGAAAAAAGAAAATCATGATTTACAAAACTTCCTAGTCTAATTTTTCCACGATAGAGTGTTAAAAATCTATATCTGATTATTTTATCCACGACAGATCTTTACTAGAATCTGTACTACAAACTGAAACTTCGAGAAAGATGAGAGAAAACAAAAAATAAATATCTTTTTATGCAAAATTGTCCTTTGATCTCATGAAACAAAAAAAAATCAAACTTTGATCGTTATTTTATCAGTTCAGACATAACTCACGAAGTTAGAAGATACTTTACACAATAGTTTATCCTTTCGTTTATTTTCTAGTGAAAGCATGTACGAGTGCTCATAATCATCACATGGATTCAGCTTTCTCACAAAGTGGATGTGATGGCTGAAATCACACATCAAAGGAGGTAAAGCTGATAGCCACAATGGACGCACCAAATGTTTGAATCCAGTTTCTAATAATAAAAGGTTCAATATTCGTCATTATGATCTCATATTCCATGCCGATACTGATCTACACACATCACAACAGACATTAACAGTAGAATTTTGGTCGCCAACTAGTGCGGCAAAAGAAAAAGGGGAAAAACCCTCGTCACATTAATATCCTGAACTCGCTCGCCCCTGAAGAGAGAAAAGCCGGCTAAAGCATGCCGAAAATTAGGAAATCGAGAAAAAATAACCAAAAGAAAAGGAGACGATCTGCCGAATCAAAAGCCGCAAAGAACAGAAAACCCTAGTTAATAGCAGACAAGAGACTACTTGGTAAAGGAAAAGAAAAGAAATCGAGGATCGGAGAAGCTTACTATTCGGGATTCATGACGAACCAACCCTCGGAACCCTAACTCAAGAAGACCTCGTAGAAACGGATGTGGAGGAGTCGAAATAGAGAGAAAGGTTTGGGCGAGGGATCGAGGAGTTCATTTAAAGAGAAACTTGGGAAGTCATCAATGTGCTTCGTCACGGGGACACCACGAGTCGTGGTGGAGTCTCCAAGCGTCTTTGGTGTCCATCCCAAAGGGACTCCTGACGCGTATAGCTTACGCGCGTGGACATACGTACCAACCTCTTCTGGGGCCCAAAATGTTTGCTTGAGATACAGCCACGACATGGTACTTTTCCTACCCCTTCGCGTTCAGCAGCGAACCGGTTCAGCAGAGTCAGCACGGGACCCATGTTTGTTGTCCTATCATGAAGCGTGTAGGTTCAACATCACGGTAACGCAGTGAAGCTGTTAACAGATATAAGCTTTCAACATAAGAATAAAAATCCGAAGCGACGTTTGTATTAAATCAATATCGAATCAACTTCCGTTGAGATTCGTGTTAAACGATCAACTCCTTGACACGTTTGGAAAAGGCCTTGTGCTACGTGTGTTCCAAGAATGACAACACGTCCGCCCAAAGAAGTTGGTCCCACACGCTGCATCCATTTAAAGGACAGGTGAGTGTTTCGGGTACGTCACGTTCGCCGCCCCGCAGGTTCGGGATAATCTTTGTTCCCGGTCCCACGGCCCCGTCATATTCAGCCAACAGTAAAAGGGACGGTGGCGACAGATCCACGTCGTCGTCGAGCAGATCCCATGGCCAATATATCGGGGTGACCCGCGCCGCGGCCTATAAATGGTGAGCACTAATCGCGGCCTGCCTCTGTTTGGGGCGCTCCTCCGTTACGGAGTAAGCGATCCACATCGGATATATCGGATCTCGTCCGCCTTGATACGTCCGAAACGGTTACGATGGCCCGCTTTGCCGCCGGCGCGCTTCGCCGCCTCGTCCTCGTCCTCGTCCCGCTGCTGCTCGTCGAATCCCGCCTCGATCCCATAAGGTTGCCGTCCGATCGCGTGGCAAAACCGATCATCGGTGAGGGCGACGCTTTGGGGACGAGGTGGGCGGTCCTCATTGCCGGATCCAATGGATACTACAACTACCGCCATCAGGTATATCGTCTCCCGCTATCCATCTCCCACTTCCGTCTCATGATTTTTTCCATGGAGAAAGAAGGAAACAAAAACGTCTTCTCGGAGTAACAAACCGCCTTCCTGTTTGGAAATCTATTATTTTGTCGCGTTCGTCAACGTTGTTTGTTTCATGTTACCGTTATTGTCAATAGCGTGCCCGAGGGACCAGCGCGTTCTTTTGAAGGATTTCTCGAAGAAATTTCTGATATTTCGCAATTAGATAGCATATACAGGACCATATTTTGATTAACGTGCTTGCGGAATGCGGCACGAGCTCAATTTTTCCGATGAATTCTTCATGATCAAAGAATTGGTAGGCAAAGACGTTTAGGTTTGACTCGTGGTTGTGGAAAGTATATTGATCAGACATGATTACTGGCATTTCCTCATGCTATTTTCTCTTGCCTAATTAAATGTATGCGGTCCCCTTTGTTGGGTTGTAGCGGTAGCATATGTGCATAAATGTTATTCGATATTTCTGTCATTTTGTGTTCTTCTGATTCCATTTTTCAACCCTCGAAGCTGTTCCTATTGGTTTATTATTTACTTCATACAGAAACATAAAAAAAAAGTTTGCATCTGTTCAGTAGACTATTGGTGAGCTCTTGGAATTTTTTTGTCGTGGTTGGCCTAGAGCTGAATCATCGCTTGATAAGGAAAATTGACCCTTGTTTAAAAGAGCTCGATGTAGATAGATATTTTGTATAGTTGTTTCCACTTCTTTGAGGTTTGATTGTGAGATGGGTTATAACTGATTGGATTCCAGAGATCACCAATTAATTTTCTTTTTATGTGGAAAAAGAAAATCATTTTAGTTGCTCTTTAGCACAATACTAGCATATCTACAAAATTGTACTAATTTTGGAAAACAAATTTGAAATATTTTTCTGCTCATTATGCAAAGTTTTGGCTATAGACAATATCAAAATTGTATAAAATTCAATTTGATGTTTTCAACCTTACAATTGTCATTTATTAAATTTAGCTTGCTATCTTTTTCCACAGAAGTAGGGAACAAACCTTAATGGACACTAAAGTTGTCTACTACAGTTTGGGTGTCATGGGTAAGGGTATTCAAATCGAACTGAACCGGAACCAAACCAATTCAAAACCAGTTCAGTCAGAACTGATTCACCAGTGGTTTAGTTTTGGAGGCTATAAATGGTTCCAGTTCGATGGTAACTTTCTTCAGTTCGGTTAACTGGTTCGATCGAACTGAACCAGTCTTAATTTAATGGATATCAATCTGGTTGAGTTTACTATCCTAAGCCCTTAATCGATTTAAATTGATCAATCAAACTGACCCAAAGGCTCAATTTTACATATGATGTGGACTCAATTTCACAAAGATTGTCGTGATGCTCAATTGGACCAAGATTTCGATTCGGTTTAATTGAATTGAACCGGTTCATTTAAAAAATATATATTTTTTAGTTGTATGAAATTACAAACCGGTTAACGGAACCAAATTAACCGGTTTTGAATTGGTTCTAGTTCAGACTACCTTTCTTTAACTGAATCAAATTGAAAAAATGATTCAGTTTGGTTTGACCCTTAATAGTTTGGCTCGAACAGGTTTGAACACCCCTAGTCATGGGTTAGATCACAGAAGCACCGTCTACACATGTGAGGGTATAATGACCATCTGTATCTGATACACTATGAATCACATAACGGCAAAAGCCTCATCTGGATTACCTTTATATGATATTGCATAATTGCCTCCGTAATTATGGTGTAACATAAACATTCGCTGTTTAGTTACACAACCATTTAGTTACACAAAATGCCTAAAGTTACACTGATAGCAACTAAGAATACTGATTGGAAGTTCTTTTATCATTGTTTATGTCATTTATATCATTTGTATGAGGAGTGTGTTTCTCTAATTAAAAAATGAATGTACTGTGCCTTCATAAGACACCAGGCTTTTGGAGTTTGCTGTTGACTGGAATATTGACAATTAGTGGCAATTGATTATTTTTAGCCAGACAACTTTTTATTATATAAAGTGGCTATCCTTTTGCAGCTTGAACGTTTCTTAGTGAGTACTTCTGTAATCATAAATTGGAAATCATTTTTATGCAAAATTAAAAACATCCATCCAAGTCTTGATTCAGTTCTGGTTAGATTTTGCGTAATATCAACACTTCTCTTTGAATTCTTTCTTCAGGCTGATGTATGTCATGCATACCAAGTCCTGAAAAAGGGTGGATTGCAAGATGAGAATATCATTGTTTTCATGTATGATGACATTGCTAATAATGAGGATAATCCTAGACCTGGGGTCATTATCAATGATCCACGGGGTGAAGATGTTTATGCTGGAGTGCCAAAGGTTTTCTCTTTCTCACATTTATATTTACAGTTCCTGTCCATCATCATGGGCTCTTGTCTAAGTTTGGAATAATCCTTTACAGGACTATGTCGGAGATGATGTTAACGTGAACAACTTCCTTGCTGTACTCCTTGGAAACAAAACTGTTTTGTCTGGAGGAAGTGGGAAGGTTGTTAATAGTGGTCCAAATGATCATATCTTCATTTTCTACTCTGATCACGGTGGACCTGGAGTACTTGGTTAGTTGGACTATATGTTTCTTATTATTGTGCCATTGTAAGTCCAATTATTGAATTGTTTGTTTGGTTTCGTATATTTCCATAAGAAAGAGAATGTAGTTCTTTCTCTGAAGTTGTAGAACTTTGAATTATGACTAGCTGCAATTTTACTGTGAAGTTGTAAAAGTTTGTGAAACCTCAGCTTATTTGAGAATCTCATGGGATCGGGTTTAGTTCCTCAAATGTTCTATTTTCTGACTCCACACTTGTAGCATCAGAATGATAGCTTTTCTAATTTCTGTTCTAAAACTTCTTAGGGATGCCCACTTATCCTTACCTTTATGCGGATGACTTGATTGCCGTGTTAAAGAAAAAGCATGCTTCTGGATCCTTTAAAAGCATGGTAACATCTATTATATACCCTGCATATGCACTGTCACAACTTTTTTATATTGTAGTTTACATTTGTTCGTGTTTTACTATGTAGGTATTTTATCTTGAAGCTTGTGAATCTGGGAGTATTTTTGAGGGCCTTCTCCCAGACAATATAAAAGTATATGCAACCACTGCAGCAAATACTACAGAGAGTAGTTATGGAACTTACTGCCCCGGAATGTTCCCTTCCCCTCCTCCAGAATACTCTACCTGTTTGGGGGATCTGTATAGTGTTTCTTGGATGGAAGACAGGTGTGTAAACCTTCTCCATCAAATGAAGCATCCTGGTTATCTGATATAATGAGCATCTTTTGTTGTCAACGAATATATGCATCTGCTTTTTGGATAACATTTCTACATACAAGATTGTGCATCTTTATGTGAGCATTCTGTTTGAGAGAAAATGAAACTGTACCTTCTATTCTTTCTTGAGATCTAGTGATATTACAGCAGAAAAAAGAGAAACAAAGAAAAAGATCCAGTGTTGTTGCATGATATTCTTGGCTTTATATTTTGGCACGTCAGCATGTCATTTATCCTTGTATAGCTTGAATTTTCTTTTAGAAAATAATGATCCTCTTTTAGGTCTTCTTGATGCAGATGAGTTAATGGTTTCATTTGATTAAACTGAAAAAAAGTATTCTGATAGAATATATAAACAGAAATAGATCTTGAATACCTCTAAAAAATGGAGTTCGGACTAGAGAAAACTGTGATTTAACTAAATAGCTTCTGAAGTTGATACAGAATTGATCAGGATGGGAAACAATGATTTTATGTTTTTGGTAGGGCATACTTCAAGCAGGAAGTAATCCTACTTGTTTGTGTATAAATCAGTCATGTAGTGTGTCATATCTTGGATGTCCATTGACCTTTTTGGTTTTAGTTATCTTACATGGTTATTTTTTTTGCATGGTCAGCTATATGCACAATTGGCGGATTGAAACACTGAAGCAGCAGTATCAACTTGTACGCGCTTGATGTCATAGTTTCCTCATCGTATGTCACCTGTTTCTGTAGCTGTCCGTTTAAGCACTTTTATTAATCTTTGCAGGTCAAAACCAGGACTGCAGTTCACAGGACATATTTATTTGGTTCTCATGTCATGCAATACGGGGATCTGGATCTAAATGCAAAAAAACTTGTTTCGTACGTAGGTTCTAATCCTGCCAATGATAATCCCACTTATGTTGATTATAATTCCTTGCCACCAATACCAGAGGCTGTGAACCAACGTGATGCAGATCTAATTCATTTCTGGCATAAGGTTCATTTTATTTATAAGTTCTTTGAACCTTTTATGCAACATTAGGTTTTAAAACATCACTTTGCCTGTGCTGCTTTTGTTGTTATGCAACTAATTTCTTTTTTTCTTTCTTATTCGAAGTTTCATAGAGCACCTGAAGGTTCCCATCAGAAACTTAACGCTCAAAAGCATCTACTAGAAGTAATGGAACATCGTCTGCATATAGATACCAGTATACAACTTATTGGAAAGCTTCTTTTTGGTTCCGAGCAAGGGCCTGAAGTGCTCGAGAGTGTCCGACCAGCTGGCCAGCCTTTAGTGGATGACTGGTCCTGTCTCAAGTCAATGGTGAGTAGACCGATCATCTTAACCTTTCGACATACTGAACTTAGATATATCTCTGAATCATCCTATGAAGTCCTCTTTTGCTTTGCAATGTGGTCTTGTTGCTGAGACAACACACTTAGTATGAGACACTAAAACTCACAACTGAGCAGCTGAAAACTTCATCTTACCTACATTAGGCACCTCGTCACTTCATGTAAAATTGTACTCTAGCATGATACATATACAGTTTATTTCTAAATTGTTTTAAGGTTGCAGCTCTATTCCTGGCTGACAGCAATTGTGATAGGAAAATTGCTATGACTAATTGCACATCCCAATTATTCCACTAGCTTTTTCTCATGGTTTCAATCTTAATTGCCTCCTCATAACCATATCTTATGTTTGTCTTTTCTAAGAATCATCACAGAATCCATATCTAAATCTTTGGTCGATCGATATGTTACTAGCGCAATTCAGTTTCTTGGAGGACTGTGAGATACTGCATTCTAGGTCAATGCTTCCTCTGAATATGTATGTGATGATGAAATCCGAGGATTGGCGTGGTTTCAATGATTGGTTGATGTTAAAAAAGAACTTGGATCTCGTTGAATATTCTCTAGACTAGATCATAACTTATCATTTGATTTCAATGCTGTCGTTGCTTTTTTGTTGTTGTAGGTACGGGCCTTCGAAACATACTGTGGGTCTTTATCTCAGTATGGAATGAAACACATGAGGTCCCTAGCGAACATCTGCAATGCAGGCATCAGGGAGGAAACCATGGCCGAGGTTTCTGCTCAAGCTTGCCTGAGGTTTCCCTCAAACAGCTGGTCTTCTCTCCACAGAGGCTTTAGTTCCTGACCCAATCATGTCACTAATTCCTGGCCGTGGCTTCGAAATGTGACCAGAGTGACAGTAGCTGGAGAAATCTGTGTCAGATTGAGACTCCAGAGTTCGTGAGATGCCTTTTTTTTGTAAATGATTCACTCGAGGTATTTACTCTCTATCAAAAGTAATGGTCATGGACATGGTATGCAATTTCGAATGATACCATCCGATATGGGCGGTATGTACTGGTCCGATGGTATACCGGTACGCGGACCGCCCGCTACCGGATGGACCGTGCTACAGTGCTACATTATTACACTGTAGCAATGCTACAGTGCTACAGTAAGAGAAAATCGTTCGGTTACCACTAGTGTACCGCTTGGTATGTCAGTACCATACCGTACCGAGCCAACCTCGAAATATCGGTACGGTACGGTATTGTATACCTTGGTCATGGAAGCATTTATCTTTTCTGTACTACTCGATCACCTTCCATTTCACTATCAAGCACATACGACAAGCCTACAATAACACATTTATCATCTTCATTCCCTCAACCCCATTGCATGTTTAATAAGACTTGGTTTAAGTATATGTTCATACACATATATCGTTGTTTGTGTATAGCATGCCTATGTGTTGAAGCAAAGTAAGTCTTGGCACCTTATCTTTCTGCTTCTATTTAGATTCCTTCCCCAAATATGAATTTGACGCGTTAAAGGTCCCCGTCACGAAGATAAAAAAAGAAGCCTGGCTGGTGAAGTGTCATCGTCAGTGCCTTCCATCCTCTGCAGTTTGGACAGAGCCATCTTCCTCGACGTCCAACGGGAACCAGAAAGTTCTGTTTCGGTGACCTCTAACAGGCCATGTCTCCAACTGGGTGTGGTGACAAAACTACATGGAAGACAAAGAAACGTAATAAGAAAGATATATGGAAGAGGAAGTGTCTGTCAGGGATTCATGTGATGGACCCTTCTTTCCTTAAGCATCACGGGACAAAAAATAGTAATGGCCATTAATTGCGTGCATTCCTCTGGCATTCGGGTTTATTTAAGTAAAAGAATAGGTGAGTGTGGCACTTCGGCGATGCGACCCTTTGCCTAAAGGTTTGTGGTTGGGACTCACTTGACAGTTGTTCTAATATGAAAATATGCTTTTGGTTTACAACCTGGAAATATGAGAAAGTTGGGGAGTTGTAGTTAAAGATAGATAGATTCACGCACTTACGTAAAGAGTCACTGAGAAGTCATGACAAGAACAATTCTCTTTTTATTACAGCGAGGATGATGCCTCTCCCCTTTTGCCCAAAGATGAGCCGCTCAAGTAACTGAAGAAGCGGCATCTTCGATTCCAAATGCTATGCCTCGATCGTCATCCTCCTCCTGCGGGCATCGGGCCACCACCACATGCTTTGTTGGTAAAGAGGCACAAATCTCGGGTCCCTCTCGTCGGCGCACAGGTACGATGACACAGCACGCTGATCGATGAACTCGCTTTCTCGATCGGAAGATTGATATCCGGGAACCCAAAGTTGTGTTTTTGACCCATCGATCCACTCTGGCCTCACAAAGAGTGGAAGCTTGGAGATTTATGGCACCAAAATAATCTCAGACATCGGGTGCATCAACCATAGATCAATCCATCCATCACACACCACAAAATCTCAACAACAAATCATGAACATGAACTAAAGAAAAACAAACAGAACTATTAATAACATATCAATCTCTGCAGCCAAAGCATATCATATCTACACACACACGCACTAGAGACCCCATACTAAGCGTTAAAAAAACTCATCGATCGCCATCACCACCACCCTTATTGAAAGAAACCCTAAAAACGACCCAATTCCACCCTGGAATGACTAGTCTACGCCCAGGATCACTCAGTGACGGACGGATCCGAGGAGGAGGAGGACGACGGACGAGGCGAGAACGGCGACGGCGACGGCGAGATTCGGGATGAGGGCGCCGGCGGCGGACGTCGGGCTGGGGGCCGGTGCGTCGGCTGCCACGGCTCCAACTGCCAGGAAGGCGGCGGCGACCACGGCCACGAGCGAGATCGCGAGGGACTGGCCTCCGATTACCGCCATTGCTACCCGCGAGGCGAGATTTTTCTTCTGCTTCTTCTTCAGATGGGGATTCGGGAGAGAGGAACAGAAGCGCCAATAGCACAACAGAAACAGGGCTATTTATAGACGAGAGGAGTTGGGTAGCGGGTGGATACCCGATCCGATCCGACAGCTGTCGCCAGCTGCCCTTCGGTGGTCCGTCGCTAAGTTCTTCGGTTCTTTCTCTATTTACCCAAAATACCCTTCCGATCGATGCACGCAATTAATAACACCCGCCGTTTCACTCATCAATATTTATTTTATTTTATTTATTTATTTAATAACAGTAACATGTTTTTAAGGTTTTGAATCCTTAAATATCATCAAAGAAGAAAATTAAGAACATAATACTAATACAAAAAAAAATTAGTTTATTAAAAACATTTATGTTGTTTAATTTAGTTAATATTTTTCGATGTCACGTAAAACACAACCACAACAAAATGTCATAATATTGTGAGGGGAAAAGGCTGACGATAGGGAGGGAAGTCTGTCGTCTCATGAGCTTGCATGTTGACTGCATTCAGGTGCAGACCACTGACTCCTCAAGCTTGAGGGGTTCGGATGGGTGGTGTTGGTGAGTCAGCTAGATCCACGGGTCAATGTCGAGAGTCTTTTGTCGGTCGAGTTAGACGTCGAGGTTGACCAGGCTCTCACGACGAGGTCTTGATCAGTGTTTCTCGGTCCGAATACCGGTTGATGGCTCATGGGGACGTCGGTCAGCGACTTTGAAGATTGGGATGCTCGCGGATTGTGGGTGACCGTTTTCCTGTAAAAATGATTTTCATCAAGTGATCCCTGACTTTGGCCCCTCTGACAAGCAAGTTAGTTATGAGTTCAATTATTTTTTTGCCTCCCCCTGGCCAGATGCTGGCCAGGAGCTTTTATACTATTGTACGAGGGTCGGTTGCACGTGGATTCGACGTGACCGTTGATCTTCGAGAGTTTGAGACGACACTTCTGGTTGGCCGTCGTCTCGGGATGCGTGGAGCGACATCAGACAACGTCGCCCAGGGTTTTTGGGATGGAGCATGTCGAATAACGTCTCGGTACAGATTCTGACTTGGCGTGTAGGGGTGTTCCCCTTGCTGATTCTCAGGTTGACGTGGTGGTATACGGGTCGAACAACGTCTTGGTACGAATTCTGACCTGACGTATAGTATTATGACATGTCATGATGCCATCCATTGTTTTCATCCTTGTTTATTGAGAACAATTATTTAGAAAAGGTCGTTTGATTTGCCTAATTTTGATTTCTTATGCAAAACAATTTTTCTTTGTGTAAAAAAGAATGTCATCTCCTTAAACATCAACAGTGTAGACTGTTTCCCCTCTGAATTATTAATGCAAAGGTCACATTAAATGGAAGCAGTATTTTGTAGATTTTGTTTCTGAGTTCAAGGATGATCAGTTGTCCATTTCAAGCTAACAAAGATCCACATGAAGTCCTCCTATCTATAAGTAATTGCACATCAACGAGAACTGCATCTTCTTTTATCTTCCTTGTACTGGTTTACGTACTTATCTACGGAGCACCGAGTTGCTGGTCTCCGTGTGGACCAATCCATCATGCCGCAATCCACTTCATCCCAGGAGGAGTAGCTGCCATTTTTGAGGTCTTTAGTTGCAGCGAAAGAAAACCTGTGTGCGCGCGCGTGCTTGCGGTTGCCATTAGCAGCACTGTCACAAAAACCCTCCTCCTCTTGAAGAACCACAAATGATTCCTAAACTTGCCTTCCTCAAATGATACAGTTAAACCAATTCTTCGGCTAATCCAACGTTACATGCAATGAGAAGGAGGCCAGAGATGTGTTAACTGAACTCTCTTCGTCCTTCTGTTTCCACCACAAGTACACCATCAACATCTTATGTTATTCTACACCTCTCTCTCTCTCTCTCTCTCTCTCTGCATTTGTTCGTTAATATGGACGTCGGCTGCTGTGGAAATGGCTCTCACTATCTCAATGTTTCTTGAAGTATGAACAGTGGTTCAGATACAAGTTTATGCAGAACAAGGGGAAGCTTAGGGTTGCTACATCGGAGTGGAAGATACAAACATAGCACAGCAGATAGCAGTACATCCCCATCAAACATAGCACAGCAAATAGCAGATACAAACATTTATGAATTTTCGTTTTTTTTTAATTATTTTTTTAATTTTAAAAATAAAATTATTATTAAATTTAATTAATAATTATAAATTTTTATATAATAAAAAAATCAAATATAAATAAAATTAAAATTATCATAGACATAAGATAATTAGAAAAAGACAGAAGAAGGAGACTGACGTAAAATTATAAGATAGACAAGACCGATCACAAAAGATAGGCAAGAGGGCAAAGGGATGTGTAGATTATATTGAAAGAACAAAAGTAGTGTGATCAACATAAAAGCTAAAAAGAGAGAAAAAAAAATCATGCTCAGAAATCTCGTCCTTAAAAATAAACAAATTGAAAGGCTAAAGGCGTAGAAATCGAATGCCTTCTCCTAGCAGATTTAAGGTAATATGACCTGCTTAGAACACATACAGATATTGAACTTTGGGTGCCCCAACCTAGTAATGCAAGTGGCAGTATCCTTGAATCATGCTCAAGTATAAAATACATGTATCACATTAATCTTATAGCCGGCTGATTGACTACGAAATCGTTGGCACACATTAGAAGATCACAAGTGCAGCAACTGCTGACAAATCACATTGATTCCAAACAGTATGTACACGAGAGTATCACAAGTGCGATCAACGTAAACAATTATGTTCCATATAATCAGTTCATCCATGAACAATGTCTCTGCTATGGTTGATGCTATAGCATAAGTAAATTCCCGCTCAATTCCTGAAATGTCCATCAAAATTAGTAAAGAAAGAAGAGTCTCCAATACCATGCCCAGAGTTCTAGTGTCATGTTACTGCGCCCAAACATACATGCTTTTGCACACAAAAGTATTTCAGCCAGAGTTTATAACATGGTCCAACGAGGAAATGAGAATGCAGAAAGGACATTTACCCGTGATTATCATCATAATGATGAGAACAAGGCAATCATTAAGCAGTAGAAGTTAAACACAATGAAACCATACTTTTCTACATCTTGCAGATTCTTGATTCTGGATATGCTGACATCAAACAAAGGTTGTCTTCCCTGCACGCTCTTGCTTTTTTGCCTGAAAGTATTCCATCATATGCATCATCAAAACATTGTAAACCAACAAGTATTTGAAACCAGACTAACAAGAACAGAATATACTGATTATCAGCCTAGGATGCAGATGATGTCAAGATAATTGATCCTGTCAAGCTTACCACTCTAAAAGATGCTTGAAGATTGGTTATGCCAACGGGGCATTCTCCTTTCTCATCATAATCTGCAAACTCACCCTCAGACAAATCGACCTCAAAGCTTGTACCACTCAGCTAAAGAATAAAGATTATCAGGTCAAAAAATTAGAACCTTAAACCCACATATATATAGCACATGGCATACATTGTAAACTTCACCCAATATAGAAAATCATAAAGAAGCACAACAAATTGGTTCCTTAACAGAGGTCAATTTATAAATGAAGAGACTAGCAACTTTTACCGAGAGAAGCAGGTCATCTAACAAATTTATGAAATAACACTTACGAGGGTACTACAGCACAGGAACAGGACTCTCAACAAGCAAGGCGGGGCAGGAAGTGCTCCTCATCCCCGTCTCATCATCCCCCATCCTCACCCTATTCCCCATTTAAACAGGGTGGGGGCAGGACGGGGAACCTATAGGTTTTCAATATTCTCCTAATTAATTCAAATTAATTAACAATTACAAAATAATAACAATTGTTAAATGTTGAATCCGTTCCTCCAACATGCAAGCCGTGGGGAGAGAGGTGTTACAATTGAATGTTGATATTGTTTTATCTGAACCAAATTGCTTGCAATTAATTCGCAATCAACATGACCCAGCCTGATTTGAATCAGGCGGGTCAGGTGCTGGGTCAGGTGTCCGAGTCCAACATATAGGCCCACATATTGATAGGGTGGGGATGGGTACAAGGGCGGGGTGGGGAGTGTACTACCTGTCCCCACCACATATCCACGCAGGTAATAGAAACTATCCCAATCCCCATTCTCATCCACACAAGGGATGGATCCCCATGGGTACCCATACCCACGAGTCTAATTGACACCTTGACTTTAAGGTAATACTGAACAGAGGGCAGTCTCATCAATAAAAATGTCAAAAACAAACAAGAGCGAAAGCTTATAAGTTGAGCTACAAGAAACTATGACATTTCAGGGGTTATTCTAGTCTTCTAGACATGGTTTGCCTTACTGGTCCGTACCAATATATCGACCAACTATTAGTACAGTACGTACCGAGCTATACCAAGCCATACCAAACATACCGACACATGATACATGGAAGCATACCGATATACCGCTCATACCGGTCTCTTGTCAGATCGATACATATTTCCATACTAAGAGGAACACTGTGGTACGACGAACTTTGGTTCTAGCAGCTCATAGAAGTTACTTTTCAGAATATACCAACTTCCAAACTCCAAAAGAAAGTGTAACAAAGAGCTCTAACTGAAGGGGGAAGTCTAAAGCTCATTATGGATATAAACCTAGTAACCTACAAACTTTCATTAAAAAGAATAAAAACGTTTTTGCTAGCTTATGTTTATATTGAAAAAACCTAAAGAATTCATTATCTTTGATATGGATAAGAATATGCTAATTCTCATTAAAAATATAACTAGAAATGATTTTGCAAATTATGTTTGGGGCGGCTTGCCTATAATTAAAAAACCAGTCAATATACAGAGAGAAACATACATTCAGCGAAAAAGAAAAAAAATTATATACCAACTAGTCTGTAATGATAGTTATGGCTGATAACTTTGGAACATTCTGATTGTATCCCTGTTTTACATATGTATCTCTACCAGTTTGTTCCTAAAGGAAGGCCAGTGAAATAATTTCCATCAACAGTTTCCAGAAAATGTTAGCTTGTAGGGAATAAGTTTCCAGATGCTATCCTTCCAGTTGCAGAAAGTATAACAACTAACCTATTTTTTAAGCCATCTTTGGATATGAAGTTGTCTGATCATCTCTTATTCCAAGATTAAATTTTGGTTTGCACCATCCAAACTGATCCTTGAAAATTTATATTCACATCACAAAAGCTGTTGCATGGGGATGTGAAGTTCAGAATTACAAAGGCATAAATGTGCAAAAAAATATAATTGCTGCCATGTTAATTTGTGTGACATTCATAAAAGACATCAGTCTTGTGACAATGTACGTGGTGTAGTACTTAAAGAGGGTATGGGCTAACTGCTAAGCTAGAAAAGTGTTCTACAAAACAGGAGTGCTCTGCTTTTCAATAGTAAATTTACTCAAAAGTTTTAATTATTTAAGAGGATGTGTTTCCAAAAATATCTCTAGAAGGACCATTTTGTAGTGCAAGAATGGTTTAGAAGAGAAACTGACAGCAAAACAATAATTGGCAATCAACCTTGAAGTATCTCAGAATTTTGTATCATAAGATAGAATCCACAGTTCAGTTAGACCACAGTAAGAACGGCAAGTTAAAAATTCTGAAGACAAGACATGCCCTTCACGGCAAGTTAAAATTTCTGAAGACCAGGAGGAGGCGAAGAGAGCAAGTCCAGATAGGTCTCCTGGACGGTGGACCTTGTGTGCTTCAATGAGTAAGCCTTTTAGCTACTCACTAACATAGACCCAAAGAGTCCGTAGATTAAGTGCATTGATACCTAGAAGATGGACTATTTTTTCGGACCAGAATATTAAACGGTGGAGATTGTAGGAGTGGATGTCTAGTATGTCAATGTCGTTGCATATCATGTACAGGGACTCGAGCAATAGACAATTTTTAAAAAAGACTTCTAGAATGTGCTCCACAATTTCAGACTACTCAATCTTGAATGAGTAGTCTGAAATTGTGGAGCACATTCTAGAAGTCTTTTTTAAAAATTTTATATATACATATACATATGTATATACATATACATATATATACGTATACATATATATACGTATACATATATATACATATATATATGTATATATATATACATATACATATACACATATATATATGTGTATATATATATATATAGAGAGAGAGAGAGAGGTGCAATACCATATAACCCAGACCTTCATGGATTATTGATTATAAGAAGAGTTTTCCTTTATTGAGAATTTATTAATTCTCTCTTCTTATTAAAAAAATACAAATTACTTTTTATATAATTATATCTTTGAAAATTGAAAAGCACCATCGTCTAGATGAACCTTGATGAAAAGAACCATTATCTAGATGAACCTTGATGAAAAGCACCGTCATCCAAATGAACCTTGATGAAAAGCACTGTCATCCATATGAACCTTGATGAAAAGCACCATCATCCAGATGAACCTCGATGAAATGAACTGTCATCTAGATGAACCTTGATAGTCTCTATTGAGATTAGTCTTTGCTAAGATATTCCAGTGGTTAATGTATTATTGGCATAAGTAATGGGGTTTAGGTTCGAGTCCATGTTTAAGCATTTTGTACACTGTTTAATGTAATGAAAACTTCTTCCAAGTTACAAAAAAAAAAAAAACTTGATAAGCTATAAGGGGGAAGAAATGTATGATTTCCATAATCTAATGATGTTAGAATTCCTGAATTCCTGAATTCCTGTATATAACATGAAATTGATAATTTATACAAATGAACATATTATTTATTTAAGTTGATGAAACAAAGAAAAAGAAAGCACTGATGTTGATGCAGGAAGCTTTCATGTGTCAATTTTCATGGTTACAGATTTGGTAGATGATAACTGTTTTCTGACAGCAAAATAGGGCAGCAAACCAAAAACTAGGTCAGTATTCTCATTAAGCAGGGCTTACAAACTAGATACAGCATGTCACCTATTTATTGTGTGAGGAACCATATTCAAGACAGAATTGTTAACATTTTTCCTTCTAAAGAAGGAATCCAAAAAGAAGCTCATAACTTTTTGTTGGCAGTATACACACTAGCATTAGCAAGAGGCCACTAGAATTTTCAAAACAAAGAGCCAGAAAATTAAACAAGGCATTGATCACAAAGGTGCAGAGTCCAAAGCTATTAAACAAGGAGCCAGAAAATTAAGGGCTCGAGCACAATTTCTGCAAAATATTAGAAACCAGGGATACTCACAGATTCTGCTTTCCATCCATTTTCAAAAGAGAAGTTAACAGGTTCAAAGCCCCTGCAGTCAAAGACCATCAATTTGGACCTGATCCCAGCATGGCTACGTTCAATTGTCAATGGTTCACCATGTCCAGGAACCATCTGAATTGTTCCTTCTCTCCCACAAAGCTTGCACTGCAAGACAATCAAATTGGTTACTGTAAGCTGGAATTGCATATCGAAATTATTAAGGCATGAAAGGCATGTGTAATATTTCAAATTAAGTTAAGACACGAGTTATACCAGAATTTTGCTCTGAAACAACATATTAATCATAGGTCATACATCATACTAGCACTCAATAATAAAGCAATCAATAACAAGTGAGCAGCCATAACATAACCAAATCACATTAGCATGATTTTTTGGTACTGCTTAATTTCATCTTCATTTGTTGCACCACTCCAAATTCTAGAAAATGCTGATGCAATGTGCCAATTGCTCACTTGTTGTGTGCTTGTCAATGCATCTAGAAAAAAGTTCATTCATCGGAAGAGGAAAATGTGACCCTTATTACATCACAACAAATTTCCAGTGAACATGTAACATGAACACAACTCCACAAGTTGCCTTCTTACGGACATCAAAATTTGCTCAGAGTAAGATTTCCTGCAAAGGAAATTTCATTTTACAGGAAAAGTAAAGTTTCTAAAGTTTGCCCATGAACTAAAACAAGGATGACTGAGAACTATTGTGGGTTAACATTTCATATTACAGTAACACATCATATCTATTGTATGGACTATCATCCAGAAACAAATGAGTATAGAAGTCCACAAGGTGACAATAACAATGAAGATGAACCTGTTATACTTACTAGCTTAATATGAAATGAGCTTATATATCTAGAGAGATAAACAAGGCTATGGAAAGGGAAGCTTATATGGTGTTTTGGCTGAAAACTTTTTTTTCACTCCAGTGGTGGAAGGTGTCACCTTTGTGCTTAGAAAAATCATCACTACTAGTTTCTTTAAAGGAATCTCTTAGCGGCAAGATACCCCTTTTTTTAATTAAGCTGTATGCAAAATTGAATAATTATCATTTAACTCTGCAGTCAACTTTACCAAAGCCTTATTCTCAATCATCACATTTAGTAGTTCAGTGGTTTCATTCAAAGCTTTGCAGTCTTTTTTTTTTTGCCATGTTTCCTCTTCATATTGTAAAACATTTTTTTTCTGCTACTAGATGCCTCAAGGACTTGCTAGAGTGCCTTTCCTTCAGAAACTGACTCTCAGTCCAAATGAACTCTCCTGATCAAAACATGCAAGCCAAATTTTACAAGAAATTATTGCATATATCAAAGAAAATATTAATTCAGTTGGAAAAGCTATACCAAAGAAGAAAAATGAATTTTTAATTTATCTAAAAAATTTAGCTATCATCGAAACGATTTACTGCATAATGTAGTCTTCTAACATAGCATGAAGCTTAGTATTTTTCTTATGTAAAATAATCAAATTAAAAGTCTTCTAGAGTTTCACTTCATCCCTTGCCTGTTCCATGACTTCCTACCCTCCTAGAGTAAGTTGGCAACATAATTCCATCAAGAGAAACAGTACCACGCCACATGCTTCACTGGGAGAAACAAAAAGACAAATTTATAGATGTTCTCTATGTTGTATTCTCCACAGGAAAGAAAGCTAGTACCCAGCAAAGAGCTTAGCACTAAGCATAAGAAAGCAAGCCAGCGTGATGGTGCTCAGAAAATAATTTTCAAAGCAATATTCTAGGCAGCATCCCTGAAAATAAATACTAGAATAAACATGAAGGCATGTTTAGCCTAGAACCATATCTACTGCCATTATCTAGTTGCCAAAAGAGGAGATTTTAACTAATCCAACAGGTGAGACAGAGCTAAAACAAACAAAACCAAGTAATAACTTGAGATTAGTCATAAACGGAACCATGCTCATTATATGGCTTCTCAACCACATCAAATCATAAAGCCAAAATATGACTCACAAATTCAAGAAAACGTACCCAAAATTACTGCTTTGAAATTATCCAACATATATTAATTAGAATAGGACAATATTAATATAGGCGAACCTAACAGAAACATGACAATTTATTACACTGACCACACGTCACAAAATGCTTCACGGACTTTGCATGATCACATTGAGAGAACAATGGAATATGATAATTGTGCTTCAAAGCCAACGAATATAGATGTCTATGCATAACGGAAAATAAATCCTAGACTCCCTAAGATGTACAAGAAGAAACTCTGCCCTGAGTTTTACCGGGCATTTTTCCGGTTGACCATCGAACCCAATGATGTTGCTTTAACTTTGACTGATGATTTATTCAGAAGCATGTATCGTCCACACAGCTGTTGAGGAAGAAAGGAGATACAAGTTGCATATGCATCACAACTACAGTACATGCAAACTTGGAAATCCACAATTTCCACAATCAAAGAAGAAAATGGAAGGCATCGAAGGAAGACGATGTACCTTCTGCACGAGATTGGCGGTACCCCTTCCATTGGGGAGCGGGACCGATTCAGACAGCACCACGCAGGTCTCCTTCTGGCTGATCTCCCCACAGTTCTCGCACTTCACCTGATCTCAATAATAGCAAAAAATCCCTTATATTCGATCCAAAACCAGCGAGATCGGAACTACAAGGGGTCAACCAAGGAGGAGAGTAGCGGAGACCTTGAAGTAATATGTGTAATTGGGATCGCTGCAGCCTCCCCGCTGCTGGAGGTTGGTAAGGTTCTCGAGCTCCGCAGTGAAGTCGAGGATGTAGAACACCATCGTCGCGGAGGTGCAGAGGAATGCGAACTTAGGGTTTCCTTCCGGATACGAGAGGAGAGGGAGAGGAAGAGGAAGCCGTGGGCGTGAGATGCAAGCCACCGAACAAAGCGAGCGCGAATGGGCCGCTGGGTTAGCTTATATTTACATGAGACGCTCACGAAATAAACCTTGATGAACTGAAATTAGACCGGCCCGATATGATCGGACCGGAGTTCTATATAATTTGGATAGAGTAATACTGTCCCTATGCATGAATAAAACAACAAAAACACTGCAACAAATACTCACTCATCAAAGAGGAAGGAGACGTATGATGACAGCATATATCAATCATATCGATGTGTCATAAGTTGTTTCAATGCAAAAGATCGATCAACTATTAATAATTAAAATATATATTTTTTATTGTAGAAAGTTTTTAGTGTCACGGGCTTATTTAACGGGCCGGGCCGGGCAGCTACGTGTAACGTATTATTTGCCTACACGGGATGCACGTCCTCTTGTTTAGAGCCAGCAGAGTAGGAACCGAGTTGCGCCGCCTCCCGTCTTGTGGATCCTGCAGAGGAATCGAGTCGCGCCTCGCCGAGCAGTTCTCCTTCAGGTGCGTCTCTCTCGTTTTTCTGATATCTTCGACCGATTGATTGCTCATTCCCGACAAATCGCCATCTTGTTTTCGCTCATCAACCGATCGGTGGCACTGGGTTTCGTCTAGGGGCAGATCAAGTTCACGTCATCGCTTAATCGCTGCGTTCTTTATCTCTTTATTCCCTCTCCCTTTGTCCTCTTTAACCTGTCGAAGGTGCTTATTTGGCCTCGTATCTATTTCTTCTCTCGTTTGACTGCCAGATCTGTTTGGTTTTCCTTTTCTTCTTTAGATTTACGGCAAATTTCGACTCCGTGGTACGGGGCGTAGAGATCTGAAACTCTTGGTATTTGATTAGCAGATCTGCTTCCTGATTCGTGGGCGTTGATACTGTTTCGTGGGATTTTTTTCCTCTAAATTTTTTTCTTTGATTTCTGCTTTCAGATGGAGATGGGAATCCGTTCTTGGCCCAGTTAAGATTAATCATGTTAGAAACCAAGAAATATTGAAGGAATTGTTTTTTTGTTAATATCGAAAGGATTGTTAATTTCAAGAATATTATAATAAGTTTTTTTTTGGTTAAGAGTTGCAAGTTGATTTTTTTTCAGTATTTTTCTCGCATATGTAATTAATTTTGATAATACGCACACAATTAGGAAGTGGCAAGTTGAGTATAGCCTATCTATCACTTGTGTTATTGCAATCGAAGGCCTTGTGCCGAGGATCAACAGAGAATTGACCTTCTTTTAATGCATCCCACAAATTTCTTTAACAGTATGTTTCGTTTGGCCTCTTTGCTCACAGAGAGTAGTACTCTAATAATTTATCTTCCTCGTCAATTGGACGTTACAATTATGACAAAAACTTTGATTATTTATAATAATTGTCTAACTGAGGGAGAAGCAGATCGAGCTATCTTCTAATAATGTTTGCTTTTACTTAAATGTCTATGTGCAATGCAGTTTCTCTATCATCTTTTTGCATGTTACAGATTAGGCATTGTACACAATTCTATCGTTGTAGTTTGTATTTCACAATTCTAGTTAAACTGCTCATCTTCTTTAAGGTTTCGGTACACGTGATACGCCTGATAATGTACTAATACATTGAACTTCTTTACAAGTTGAACTAGATATTTGCTTAGTTGATTTGCTCAATTTCCTGTGAGTTACCATCTTTATGTGTGCAGTTTTCAATTTCTCAGCTTCTAATGCCAGTGTTACTGTCTGGCCAATATTAGGGGGTATAAATCCAAATTAATATAAATCCTGGCTGTCTGAGTTATATAACTTAATTCTTTGTGTTTGTCATTTAAACTTCTATTTTATATATCTTATATTCCTCCCTAAGGAACCACACTAGCGATTAAAGGAATCTTGGTGTGCTTGATAAATTTACCTGTTGTAAGTTTGATACGAGATTCTATATTTTACGTAATTACACTATATCATGCCTGCTTAAGATCCCCAGTAGTAATTCCATTCAATCGAATCGTTACCTTATGTTAGTTCCAATTCTTTTAGCTGGTGGAATGTTAACTGTTGCTGCTATCCATATCTTAGTAAGCAAACGCTTTAGTTTTTTATGAGTTAGACAATTTGTTACAGTGCCCAGCGTCAATATACTGGTCTAGTGTACGATGTTACCAGAACCAGAACATAAAGTATAGTAGTGTGAAGCTCACTGACAATCATAGCTTGCACAAAGGAACTAATCAACTTGGATTTGGTGATAGTTCACTTGTCTTTCCAATTACTGGTGTAGATGTGGCTACCTGGATATCCTTTTCTGCAATAATGTTGCAAGTCACTATGTCAACAACACAAATAAACCGATTTGCACAATCGGAACAAAAATAAAAAATATTATATCCTTCCCAAATAGAATGATTTATATTCTTTCTCGGTCTTACATTATTATCCATTTTCTAGATATCCGAGTAAAGATGGTGGCTAATGGCGAAGCACCAGCTAGGGGCAGCGCGGCAGCAGCTGCAAGCATACGGAGGAGGAGGACGGGTGGTGCAGCTGCAGCTGCAGGTGCCAATACGATGCTCCAGTTCTACACAGATGAGACAGCCGGCCGCAAAATGTCACCCAACACCGTCCTCATCATGAGCATTGGGTTTATTGCTATCGTTGCTGTCTTACATGTCTTTGGCAAGCTATATCGTGTTCCCAACTAGTCAAAGAATATCCCAAGTTTTGTAATTTCCTCAACTTTGACCAATTTAAACATATCGGAAAGCTCCGACCGACCGTGGAAATGCAATAATCAAATAGCATCCGTTTATTCAAGTGACCTTTACAGATTGCATTACCTTCTTTAAAATGATTGGAATATTAAAATTATATTGTTTCAGCTTGATCTTTGAGCAGCAGGGCACATCCTTGACCTCCAAAATTACATCTTAATAGGAGTTGATCGTCCTTGTATTAAATAGAACAGTCAAGTAGTATGGTAACATGATTTTATCCATCTTATTTGCGATGCATATGGGCACACATTATGACAACAAATTGGTGACTTTTTTGTGCGTATGGTTACACTTGGTAGTGGTCTTTGCTTTCTGATGTATACATGAGCTCACCCTTTGCCCATTCATTTCCCCTCTCCATGATATGATTTATGAATGGAAACCTACACATTTCGAAAGAGCATGTTGAAGAATTAGATTTATTTAATTACTTCATATTACTGTCTAAGTACTGAAATTTAAAGTTTGTAGCAGAAATTACATACATATCACATAATTTAATGAGATAATGTTAACTAAAAAATAAACAAAATCTATAAGATTGATCATTTGATATCCTACCAGAATTCAACCTTTTTATTATTATAATTCAAATTTAAAAATTCTAAAACTATTTAAATTATAATCTCAGAAATATTTCAAAATTAATCTGGGAAACGAGTTCTGAGAAATAATTATACTGCAGAACACGCGACAGTTGCGAACCCCCTCCTCCCGTCGCAGGCTATCAATGGATATCTATCTACCCTCACGAGACGGAGACAGGACTCGTGTAGTGTCCTGTCCGTTATCGCAACCGCGGCCTATATTGGATCAAAGCGTCCTCGACTGGGGATTCCCTTCCGCTTCCCGATCCCGCTGAAACCCTAATTAGTGGAGCGATTTCGTTTGATTTGGAGACCCTACGGCTCCGATCGACCTCAGATTCCATCTATGCTGCCATCGATTGATGGGTGCCGATCTCGTTTCTTGTCTCCGCGTCGTCGATTTATTGGGATTTTCTTCTGGCCTCGGGTGAACCGGTAGTGCTGCTTCGCGACATCGGCGGCGGAGGGGGGATTCTGTTACGAGTTTTGCTGCTCGGGTTACAACTCAGCTCGATTTGGGTGAGTCTCCTGCTTGTGACTGTGGTCGTCGGATGGAACCTCGCGTTGGGAACAAATTCCGCCTCGGTCGCAAGATCGGGAGCGGGTCCTTTGGGGAGATCTATTTAGGTGTGTAGTAGCTTTCTCCTCTTGATTGCTTCGGTTCAGAGCTATTCTCTGTAGTTTTTCTGTTGCAGGAACTCTAAAATTTGCTCCTCGGGGATGTTTGTGGTTGTCGTCTTGGTTGCAGGTACAAATATCCAAACGAACGAGGAAGTCGCAATTAAACTCGTGAGTGTAGCTTGTAGTCTCATCTATTTGCTGCCGGGAGTACGTCTTTCTGTTCGAAATTTTCAGTTGCTAAGGTGTTCAGTTAGATCGACATGATAGATTGGTATACAGATGATTTAGATTGGTCCATCAGCTTATTCTTGGCTACAGACTGTTTTTTTTTAAACATGCTACGATCTGGCAGCATTACTAGTATCGCTTGAAGCTCCCTG
The DNA here is from genome assembly GCF_036884655.1 of Musa acuminata AAA Group. Taxonomy (NCBI): domain Eukaryota; kingdom Viridiplantae; phylum Streptophyta; class Magnoliopsida; order Zingiberales; family Musaceae; genus Musa; species Musa acuminata. The sequence goes on along the minus strand of NC_088355.1, from coordinate 40,281,283 downwards.
TTCACTTTTCCATTTGCTTTTTTCTGTTCTTTCTGTAATTTCACCATATTCTTCTATGTTTGCTCTGTATAATGAATATTTTTCTCTGTCGTTGATACTCATTTTCTGTTGAGTCCTCATATCCTGCATCGGTGGGAGTCTCATCTAACAAGGCCCCCTTATGTATCAGCTAAAATTTAATGTAGTTTGATTGAAGTTTAAAAATTTTATCCTCTGAATAACTTAATACTTGCAATGGTCTGAATAATTTTTTTCCCTATGAATTTTCCTATTTATCAGGAAAATGTCAAGACAAAGCATCCCCAATTGCTATATGAATCAAAGCTGTACAGGATTCTGCAAGGAGGAAGTAATGAAAATTTTGATTCCTTTTATTGTCTGGTGGTTTGGTTTCACTTTCTTAATCTGCGTTGTTTTCTTTTATTTATTTGTTTTGGCAGCTGGAATTCCAAATGTGAAATGGTTCGGTGTTGAGGGTGACTATAATGTGCTTGTGATGGACTTATTAGGACCAAGTCTTGAAGATCTTTTTAACTTTTGCAGCAGAAAACTCTCTCTAAAAACTGTTTTGATGCTTGCAGATCAAATGGTATGTTGTTGCTGTAATGCACATTTCTGAATTGACATGATATCCTGCTGTTCAATATTGGGAATATGCTTGATGTGTCCTTCATATCACCAAATCCCGCTTATTGGCAGCTTCCGCCACAGTCCTTTTTTTAGCATGTCTGATGCTATCACTTGATGTTTAGGTCTTTTCTACTCTTCCTTTTCCATTATATAAAGAATTCCTCTTTATTGGATATCTATCATATTCTTGTTTCCTAGCAACTCCATATGCATCAAATCTTCATTTTGTCATCAAATGAATGTTGTCTTTTCTTGAATTACTCCTTATCTTTGCCTTGTTTACCATAATGTGCTTATAATACTTTCGACTTTGCCATGCTAATTATGCATCTTCATACAGGCCCAACATTGTTGAATGGGGTTGTTTTGATTGCTATAATTTGCCATATCTAATGTAATATGATTTTCTGTGTCAGATTAATCGAGTGGAGTTTGTGCATTCTAAGTCCTTTTTGCACCGAGACATCAAACCAGATAATTTTCTAATGGGTCTTGGTAGACGTGCTAATCAGGTGTGCTTCTAAAATTCGAACTTTTACTGTCTGCTTATTAATTAATAATTGGGTTCATCTTATGCTCTACTGAGTTGACTTTTGTATTTCCATCTAGGTGTATATTATTGATTTTGGCCTTGCCAAGAAGTATAGGGACACTTCAACTCATCAGCATATTCCATATAGGTAAGATACAATCGACTAAGCAATTTGCTTAAGTATTCTGTTTTAGCTATTGCATCGACGTTCGAGTGGTAGACTTGTAAGTTTAGCTTTTTAAATCTCTCCTACATAATTTTCTATGAGTTGGGCTATTGTCTTCAAGATGGAGGCCAATGAAGATAGTGTTAATTTAGATGTGTAGTATGTTGATTTAGGATGCGGTAAAACTATCCGCTCCTTGTACATGTAGAGCTAGGAGACAATAAAGTTAGTCCTTGATGCTTCACAAACATGATTAATGATGAATCACTTAAATGGAAAATTGACACTAGTCAATATGACCAAGTGCACCTAAATTACCTATAAATGAAAATCACTTCTTTTTTTGAACTTCTGCTTATTTAACTACTGTACCTATGATGAAACAAATTTAAATGTTCATTTGTAATATTTTGACCTGATACATAATTTAACATCATCCAAGTACATTGCGTTTTTACAGCACGAACTTTTTGTATGTTTGAATCAAGATCAGGTGTTTGGATTACATGGTGTAAGATTTAGTTTTGGATCAGTATCATTCACACTATCCTTTCTTTTTAAAATTAGTAAGCACATCATCCAAGTTCCACGGATGGGGTTTTCTATAAGTCAAAAAACTTCTTTTAGCTGGAGTTTGAATCTCACTGGTTCCAGCGTAGTCTTCTGGTCAACTTTATCATTGAATTAGTATGACTGATGTGGTATTGCTTAGGAGCTATTCAGATCATATTGAATGTACTATTTCTGATCAGAAGTTACCTTCTTTTTCTTTCTTGTGTTATAATCTACTCACAGAGAGAACAAGAACTTGACTGGGACAGCAAGGTATGCAAGCGTGAACACACATCTTGGCATAGGTATGCGAATGTTTTCTTGTTTCTTTATTCTATTAGCATCTGCTTTTATAAGTTGATTAGTTTTAGTTTTTGGCTATTTTACTAGTATCTTCTGTATCTTCTGTGTCTTTGAAATTGTGTGGTTTTCTTGAATCTAGATTCTGACTGTTGTTTTTCCTCTGCTAAGAACAAAGCAGGAGGGATGATTTGGAATGTCTTGGATATGTTCTTATGTACTTTTTAAGAGGAAGGTCTGTTCTTTTGCATCTCACTGGTTCTTTATGTCAATTGTGCATCTCACTGATTCCAGCATGGTCTTTTGGATTTCACCCTAATTCATTTTTTAAGTTTCTAATGTATTTCAACTAGTGGTTTTTCTTTTTGTTTTTTGTGCTTTCAGCCTTCCATGGCAGGGTCTGAAAGCAGGAACCAAGAAGCAGAAGTATGAAAAAATTAGTGAAAAGAAAGTTGCCACGTCAATTGAGGCAAGCTCTTATATATGTCATGTCTTTGGGCTTTTATTCCTTTTGCCGATGGTTTTGATGATGGAAAATTTATTGTTCCCTTAGGCTTTATGTAGGGGATATCCATCAGAGTTTGCCTCATACTTCCATTATTGTCGTTCACTACGATTTGAGGACAAGCCTGATTACGGATATCTCAAGAGATTGTTTCGTGACCTTTTCATCCATGAAGGTTGGTTCACCTTCTATATATGTCAAGGATCGAGAATTTCTTCTATGGAATGATGACATGACTAATGGAAGTGAAGACTTTGTGAATCCATTGTAACAATCATTTTTTTTTAATCTATTGTCTGCAGGTTTCCAGTTTGATTATGTATTTGACTGGACCATTTTAAAGTATCAGCAGTCACAGATGTCTGGTGCTCCTCCACGTGCTATTGTTAAGTCCAATGCAGTTATTTATAAGTTTATTCCTTTTTACTTCCTGAACAAGTGGATAAGCTTTTCTACTATTTTTAGGGTTCAAGTGCGGAACCTAGCTCTGGCTTGGTTCCTGCCATTGCCAATGATAGGCAGTCAGGTGATCTGCTCTATTTCATTTCTGCATTCATCATTTCTTATATCTGTTGATTTGATGCTTATTATTGCTTATAATTGACTCCATTTCTAATCTTCTAAGAAGCTATTGCTTGTTTCTTTAATTTTCCTTTCTCGCACTTGGCTGTTTCATTGGCTTATGCTAATTGGTTGGTCAACTCTTAGAGTCCACCTTTGTTTTGGTTATTATATCCATACTGCACAGCTCTCAAAGCACAATTGTTTATAATCCATTACTATTGCTAGCTTATTGAAAAGAATTTAGTTATCCCATTTTCAGAGCTTGTAGGTTTACCTTTTTAAGATTGTGTTTAGGTGGTGAGGAAGGACAGACAAGTGGTTGGTTGGCAATGGACTCTTCTCATCGTGGACAAGTTACACAACCAGCTGTAACTGTAGGCAGCTTATCAAAGCAGAAATCTCCTATGGGGAATGATCCATCCTTCAGTAGAGAGGCTATTGTGAGTTTATTTATCTGACAGTACTTATAAGATTATAATTGTCTGAACTCGATCTTAAGCCTTCAATGTCAGGCCTTGTTATCTATCTAGCAAATGACATGTAAATGTATGCCTAGCAAGTGAGGCTCGGGCAAGGGAACATTTCCCTTGACTTATTATTGTTATTTCTTAAATGTTTTCATCCTTTGTGAATCATATGGTTAATGTAAACCATTTCTTCCTCAAAAGACTGTAGGTTATTTTAACTATTTTTTGTGCCAAGTCTTCAATATGTTTTATCTAGAGTCTGGCAGAAGTCTAAGATATCTTTTAACTTGATTTTTTTTAATCTAGATTGGCTTTCAAATCCTTTTAAGAGTTTTGACTTCCTAGTTTTACTACATTTGTAGTTGCTCCATTATTTGGATTATTAAGATCAGAAGACATCCTAGGAGTGTAACTAAAATTCATCTAGAAGTTTTTGGTTGAAAGAGCTCAATAATCTATATAAGAATTATGATAGAGTTTTTATACTATTCATATGTTTAATATTTATCCAAGTACCGCTTGGTATTTATACTCTTTAAGAGCCTATTTAAGTTAGAAGTAGGCAAGCAGCAAGTTGTCAATAATGTCTAGTATTTTTAAAGAAATTGTCATGGATCATTTATTATGACAATAATAAAAAGGAATAAAGGAAACGTGCATATAACTGTGTTGTCTGCATATGTGGTCCACCTGCACGACAAAGCCATGTTAACTTTACATTAAGTGATGATGAGTGTTCTTTACGTTCTCTGAACGTTGATTAGCTATTTTGTGTATCATCTGAATTTTTTTATGATTATATGATGTTGGTGAGGATTTTATTATGCTTTTGATTCTATAATTTAATTTGCTATGTCTTTCTTTAGGTTTTTTCTTTTTGATCCTTATGCTTTGTTCCTAGCCTCTAGTTCTTACTCCAGGTGCACGGTTTGCATAAATGCAACCTGTTTCTCTGGGTTACTCCAACTTCTTATTTCCTTAATTCTTTATACTTTGTCAATCTTCCTCCTGTTCTACCATGTCCTTATTGTATGATGGTTCCCTTCATTCTGTCACCATCACAGCTGTAATGCTTGCTTTCTGCATTAAAGGCCTGCATGCACATTTTTCCCATGGTTCTGTGAGTAATTTATAGGTCCAGAGAACCATGCTGAATTGCTGGAAATCAAATAATGGCCTCATGTGACTCTGACTATTACAGGGAAATTTGTAATCAAAGTTCACCATGACATAAATGGATTTTAAGGAACTTGAATTGTTAAAAATACTTGTATAGAAGTAAGATTGTGAAAGTGCAGCTGTTATGTGGAAATGATAAGTCCAAGCTTACCATGTTCTTTATACTACTGTTGGTGCTCAAAGTTTACAATGGTCTTCTAGCTTCAAAGTTCAGTCTCAAGCTGATCATCTGTTCTACTACACTTTAAAGCGAGGTACACGTGTTCAATTTTCATTAAGGTTAGTTGATCATGTAAAATTATCCATCCTTAGTCAATGACTGAGTTTGTTATCGATGATATATTTATTGATTTTAGATTGCTTGTAGCTTTGTCAAGGGATTTCAAAAGTTTAGATTTCTTGTGATTCATGAAACCCCAGATGCATGATTCTTCTAATACAGCCTTGTGATACATATATTGATTAATTTGTGTAATTCCTGATCTCGAACGGGTGCCTCTTAGTTTTCCAGTTCAGCATTTTTGGGACGGTCAAGCGGATCATCAAGGCGAGCTGCTGTTTCTAGTAGCAGAGACATCCTGGGCAGTGAGGCAGATCAAACTCGTAGTCGTACTGCAGAGGCCAGTCCAGGGACATTCCGTAAGGTGTCAAGTGCCCAGCAAAGCTCTCCAATTAGTTCTGCAGAGCACAAACATACTTCTGGACGGAATTCATTTACAATTAAGAACTATGAGACCACACTCAGAGGAATCGAGGCCTTTAATTTTGACAGCGAGGAAAGGGGCCAATTATAGCCGCAACCTCTTTTACATTCCTCTGTTGAAATCCATAAACTGAAGTGAGAGTAAACTTGGCACGGTTTTTCCCTTGTGTCATGAATGGGGAGCTACTTCTGAGTCGCTACAATTTGAAGCTGCTGATATTGAAGTGCCCACAAAGATGAAAAATGATATTGGGTCGAATCATCCCAGTAGCTGTTTGTATATTAGCCAAGAATATATGCTATGCCTCCGCTCCCCTGCTGTGTGATCGGTTGCCCTTGTTATCTCGTTATAATTCTTGGTGTTCATTGTGCTGATCAACATCACCTTTCAAGATTTACTGTGGACACTTTGCCTTCTACACGTGTATTAACCATGAGCCAGTTGTTGACTGTCTTTATAATTATACTGTTCGGGCTTTTGATGTTTATTAGCTAAGGTGGACGCTTGGTTATGCTGACATGTACACAAAGCACTTGGATCTTTCTTTGATATTAAATATTAGCCGCTGATAAACCAGTCTTTCTTGGATCTTTCGTTCTTGAACCTAGGATGATCTATGAACTCTTCAAATATTATTATTCATTTTAAGATATGTGGGAACTAGTTGTTCATTGATGTATTGTTGTAATACTTGGGAGTACGTAGACACTGAACAATTTGCAAGTAATTAGGTGAGCTCGAACAGAAAAAATGGCACAGCATCAACTTCTCTAGCTAATGGCACACAAGTCGTAATAGATCGTATATCATGTGGGCTCTTTCTCTACTTGAAGAGAATATTCGGAACTCAAACTTTGATGATTGCACAAAAGTCACACTATATCAAGTACTTCCAATGCCATACCAAGAATTTACATCAAAAGACATTGCCCAAAATAATGCCAGGCAAATCAAGTGAACTTGTCGAAACTAGCGTGCATGCCATTTGCTGGCTATGACTAGCATCGATTGGATGTCGAAGGCAATGGTACTCAGCGACGATGCAATGCGATAGTAGCTGGTGGGGGAAAACTCTATGGAGCGTGTTGTCATCGTTGACGGTGAGGACGACGGTTGGAGGTCGAGTTGATCGCGATCAAGCTGCTAGTCGGTGCACAATCGACAATGGTGAGGTTGCTAGTTAACGGCCTGAGAATAACCATACTATCATAGGCGGTAGAAGGCTGGTGCACCATCGATAAGACCCACACGCATGGGTTCAACAAAATGTACTGGTAGCGGTTGAGAGATGTTTTAGGGCTCGTTCCATTTTTAACTAAAATAATATTTTTATTACTTAGAAATTAGATAATTTTAATTTTGTGTCCTTAAATTTATTTTTTTAATTATACCTTTCATAAATCAAATATTTTCATTATATTTCCTAAATAAAATTATAATTTTGCCCTTTAAAAATTAATTTTTTAACTTATATCCTTAATTATAAAATTAAATAATTTAATTTATTATTAACCTAATCATACTATAATGATAGTTGAATTTTATAATTTAATATTCTTAAAAAAATAATAAATCAATAGAAGTAAAAATCTCAAAACTTAACCATGATATTGAGTAAATATAGGTTGATACTCCTTTATCATTTTATATTCAAGAGATTGTTATTCCTCAAATCACTAAAAGAATTGATAAAAGTGAATAATAAAAAAATATTGATTAACTCCTATACGATATTAATATTGTCACAAACAATCTTGTAGAAGATCTAAAAAGAAAAAAAAAACTTATTATTTTTTATTATTATGTGATATATGTATAGGAATTAGATTATGATATACGAATAAAAAAGATCTTTGATTGTTTTTATATGAAAAGTAACAATTCTAAAAGATGATATAATATAATGAAAAAAGAGTTAAAATCAATAGACCATAATGGTGTCTAATAATTCATTGAATTACTTAATAATTATAAAAAAAAGTATGTTATATAAATTTGACTCAAAGGATAATATTAAACAATATAATGGTTAAACTTGTGATTAAAAATTACTCATAAGGAATATATCGATCCTAATGAGATATTTTTTTTTAGTTTTTTAAATGAACTCGTTAACGATCGTCATGACGGCTTATGACTTTAAGTTGATGTGAAAATAAATTTTCTGAATAGAGATATAGATTTATATAGATTAGCTTAAATGATTCAAATATAAGAAATATAAAATTTAAAATACAAATTTAGAAAATATATTTATGCTCATAAGTAAGCTTTTATATAATGGTATATAAAGTTTCTTGACATCATTACTTTCTTTAGATTTAAGAAAATACTATTAATTAGTATTTATATATGAAGTAAAAGTAAGTTTATTATATTAGTTTGGATAATATTTTGCTTGCTAGTGATCTTGATTTATTTAAGAAGAATTTTAAAATAATTGATATGAATAAAATGGCTTATGTTATTAACATTAATATATTTAAAAATAGATGTTAAAGTTTGCTAATATTATTTTAGAAATGATATATTGATTGAGTATTAAAGAGATTTAGTATATAACTTTGTTCAGCAAATGATAAAAGTAAAAAAAATTCAATCAAAACAAATGTTTTTAAAATAACTTAGAAATAATCAAACAAAGAAAAATATTCATTATGTATGCATAATTAAAAATCTATTATATGCTCAAGTCTATACCAGACCAAATATCAATTTTATACCTGAAATACTTAATAGATATTAGAATTACTTGGGAATAATACACAAAAATAATAAAATAATAAAATATCTAAGATGGACCAAGGATTGTATGCTCATATGTATAAAATTAGATTAGCTTAAAATGATGATATTTTTAATTATTGATTCTCTAAATTACCTTGATGATATGAAGTCTATTTTATATTTTATAATTATTAGTTGAAAAGATAATTTATAGGAGAAAATAAAAAATATTATATTATATTATCAAAAATAAAAACTGATTTTATAGTATATTTTGTCGTCACTAATCAAGCTTTATAAATATGAAATTTTATCTTAGGATATGGTCCGATCAAACTTAATTGTCAAGTCGTTAAAGATATTTTATGTTATATCATAATCATTTTCTTCTCTAAAAATAACAATATGTATTATGGTAAAAGGTATTTAATGGTTATAGAAAGAGTCCATAAACAATTAATATTAATTAATAATTTAAGTTTTACTATATTAAATACTGATTTATTCACTAATGCTTTGCAATCTAAAATGTTTGAAAAAATATATTATTATGATTAAGTTTGTGAGTGATCTATAAAAGATATAGTGATTTATGTTTGAATAGATATTATAATTGATATTTTATTTATATAATTAAAATTATTTATTTTTACTATCTTGTTTACTTTTATATATGTACATATTATAGTATAATATAATTATTTAAATAAGATAAATTATAAGGATCATTTTGGACTATATTAGGAAGAGCTAATTGTATTATGGTATATAGAACAAAGTATAATATTTATGACATAATCATTATAACTCGCATTAATAGTCAAACATAATATGATATTATTATATATATTAGCTTTATTTGCTTGTTTTATAAAATTCATATGCACATATAAAACTTTTTTTAAGTTTCAAAATAAAATTTAATTAAAATTATTTTAAAATAAAATTTTATTTATTTATTTTAATTTTACATTTTTAATATTTTATCAATTAATGAGAATGTTAATATATGTGATCATCTCTAAATTTATAAAAGGATACGACCTCTAAAAAAATTAGTTATTAAGATATTATAAATCTTCTCTCTTCTTCTTTTTATTCCTAATCTATTATATGCAAATCAGTATCATTATAACTTTTGGATTTGATAACAGTACATTTATATGCATCATAAATTTGATACATTATTATTTAATTTTAATTTTTAATATTATTTTTTTAATAATATTTTGATGCTTGCAGACTGTTCTTCTTCATGCTTTTCTTTTACTCCTAGACATTGCATTTGACATTTTAGAAGAGGAAACTGTAACATTTGTGCTAATTTGGGAAAACTAAAGGTACGGAGAATAGGAATCATAGTGAACATTGAGACGGCTGATTCCGAGTCGAGAGTTGGATTGGGCACGTTGATTAGCTACCGTAGAGGGCTAAAGGTGGCCTCTTCAAATCCCAGGAGTCATAGTGAGCATCATCGAGACGGCCGATTCCGAGTCGGTGTCTTCGACTCTCCCAAGCTGAGAGTTGGATTGGGGACGCTGATTGGCTACCGTGCAGGGCTAATGGCGGTCTCTCCAAATCCTATACGGGATAGAACTCCTACGAGTTCCCCTCGTCCGACCGTCCATTCATGAAAGAAAACCTTCCTGCTTCGACGATATCTCGTTCGCTCCAACTCCGAACAAGTGTGGGAAAAGTATTGCCTCTTAGCAACAAACCCCTCGCCTCCTCCATAAATACTAGTTTATCTCCTCTTTCCTCAAGATTCTTTCCTTCTTCCTCTCTGTCTCACGCTAGTCTCGAGTTTGGATATCAGCGATGACGAGGTACACCGATGGCGAGGATTGGTACGACTGCACAGAGTTTGAGGGGATCCTCTTCACCGTGACTGCCGACGAGAAGGTGGCCATCGTGGACGTGCTCCCTGCTGCTGAGGTCGCTGCCAACGACAAGGCAGAGTTGCAACATCCTACTGTTGTGGTGATCGTCATGGAGACAGAGACGTACTACGATGGGAGCACCGGTTTATGGAAGCATTTCTTCGACGTGGAGTTGGATGATTCGATGTTGACGCTGAAAGTGTCCGTCTCCGGGAGGCACATCAAGGAAATCGTTCACTTCGGCTGAAGCTTTTCTTCCTTGATCGCTGATCGATCGACTCCCGTGCATGCATCTGGCGACGCTCTTTGCGACTTCTGCCACCGTTTTCTGTTTTCTTCTTCTTTACGATTCCCCAATCACGGTGGGAAGCAGATTTTGTTCGGTTCAGCGTAGTTCTTTCGACATGAACTTAATTGTTCAGTTCACGGCGAGACACCCACCTTTCAGTGACATATCGTTCTGTTCTTAGATGTTACGTACGCAGTGTGCATGTTCCTAATTTTGGATCCTGTCGACGTTGACAGAGGTATGCATGGTCGTGGTCAAACCAATGGGCGAAAAGAGAGGGCTGGCGCTTGCCAAGGATCACAAAGTTGACCCAGTCAATCTCCTTCCTTCGGCTGATACGGCACATTATCACGTAGTTGCTATTTTGACCATTCCTCCTCTTGTTCTTGCCCTCTTCTTCTTCCTCCGTTCAGTTTTAAGCTGACCTATAGAGACCCTCCTGCCTTCACCGTACCGGAGAGAGAGAGAGAGAGAGAGAGAGAGGAATGGCTTGTCAGAAGCTGAATGCGGTGCTGCTCCTGTGCACACTACTGGTTGTTTCGCACCTGGGGAGGAGCGAGGCTGGCCAGAACTGCTTCTGCGAGTGCATGAAGAAATGCATTCCGGTGGGGATGTTGAGCCTGGAAGAATGCGCCAAGGAGTGCGACGAGGCATGTAGGAAACTAGGGTTCGACGGGGAACCTCGAGGAGGGATGGAGTTCTGTAGAAAGTTGGGAAGTTAGACCATCATCTTACCCTGCTTTGCATCATCTCCATGCTTCTGTTTGTGAGTGTTTGATGATTTCTGCCCCACCCCCTTCCGTTTATGCTTGAATCCACCGTGTTCATGTCGCATTCATCTTGCGGTTTGCATTCTACGTTGGTTTTCTGATCACGCGTCACCACCACAATCCCTTTTATCCCGACGGGTTACGATGATCGTGAGCAGAGAGGAACAACAAAGAACATCAGAAGATGCACAATTCTTTCTCTAGCTTGAGGCCTAATTAATCCATGCAGAAAATAATGTAAGAACACCAAAATCTTTGCAGGTGTTGTGTTGTTGTTCCTTCCATTCATATAGAATGAGATGGTCTCATGAAAGCAAATTAGAACAGAACATGCAACATTGCCGGATCGTTAGTGAGCTAAAAGGTATTTTTACAGTGCAATTTTGCCTATTCCAGACGAGCTCTCTAATCTCTTTCTCGTGTGATGAAGAACAGAACACCAATGAAATTAATGATCAATTTAGTGTGGATTGTCGAACCATGCAGAAACACAAATGGCGTTGTCACAAAGAAACTAAACATTTATACAAAGAGACTTGACATTTATGATATGAACATCGTCACAAAGAAAGATCCAACATCTTATAAATCCCCCTACTCTTTGAAACCAAGATCAGACATGTTCCTTGACAACAAATTGATTGATTCTGCAAGCAAACCAGAATGTGAACTGTTTGCAGGACCTCATACTTTTCGCTGCACAAATAACCGCACAAGCAATTTGTCGATTTATGGGAAACCAATCAGCAAAACTCACATAGAACTTTACAGCTAATCTCTCTTTCGGCTACGAGGAGAGCAGAATTTACCAAAACATTTTGCAAGGAATTCCCAGAATCCATCTTTCTTCTTTTGTGGCTTACTGTTGGATTCATCTTTTGGATGCATAGTGTCCACGATAGCTTCGATTTCTTCCTTGGCTCGTTCAAACACGTTTGGGCCTTTGACTTTATCAATAGGAGTGTCCTCATCAATATCATCACTCATGCCATGGGTCTCCTTATGATGTGTTTTCTCCTTGTGCAGAGGTTCTTCAGTCCCTTCCTTTGACCCTGTAAGTAAATTGGATGATTTCACATTGTTTATCATGAAAAACAACAAAGCCCAGTAGAATTAGGTGATTAGTCTACCATATACTCTCATCAACTAAGATAATAACTAGAACCAGTAACAAATCCAATAACATTGGACTATCTTGACCAAGCACCACTCTAACCCCAACCAGCTAAAGAAGATACCACCGGTAGACAACCAAAGACAACTATCAAGTTATTTTATTACAGAGGAAGAAAGCTTGTCAAAATATAAAAAAAGATAGGTGTTCCTTTTCTCAAAACTAATGTTACAACATTAGAACAAATCAGATACCACCAGCTAATGCAGATACCACCGGTAGACAACCAAAGACAACTATCAAGTTATTTTATTACAGAGGAAGAAAGCTTGTCAAAACTATTAAAACAAAATAGTTGTTCCTTTCCTCGAAACTAATGTTACAACATTAGAACAAATCAGATACCACCAGCTAATGCAGATACCACCGGTAGACAACCAAAGACAACTATCAAGTTATTTTATTACAGAGGAAGAAAGCTTGTCAAAACTATTAAAACAAAATAGTTGTTCCTTTCCTCAAAACTAATGTTACAACACTAGAACAAATCAGATACCACCAGCTAAAGCAGATACTGCCAGTTGACAACCCAAGACAACTATCAAGTTATTTTATTACAGAGGAAGAAAGCTTGTCAAAATTATTATAAAAAAATGTGTTCTTTTTCTCAAAACTAATGTTACAACATTAGAACAAAACCTAAGAATAATACAACATGATTTCAAGCAGCATGCACAAGTCAACATAGACCGCCAGCCGATTTAGATTAATATCTTTTATATGAGCTTCAAGTAATCATGAGATATAGAACGAGATTTATTAAAATCCAATGTAATATTTTGATAAATACATCTAGCTGATTCTGATAGTGAAGTCTACCTTCCAACTTAAACAAATTCAGTGGGAGATCCTATCTGAATCCCACTTCAGAAATTAAAGAGAACTAAGTGCCAGTGAAGTAAGCATAGCAGCAATCTCTGATGAGCCAGTATCTTAAGTGAACTCACGATGAAACTCCTAAGTACTTTGATAATCTATTTACTCCATGAAGGAAATTACGGTGTGCAGGATAATAGAAATAATCTTTCCTATCTTCTATCACAGGAATCCTCTTGCCAAGAAGGAAATCCAAAAATCACTCTCAAGTTTTTGGTGCGGGGAATTGAGAGTTTTTCATTTGACTAAAATAGTCTCATTAGCATGGCCATTCCTGCAATGCGCATTCCCTTACTTGCCTTTGATCAACCGGCCTGAAACAAAGAGACTCGATTATGTATAGAGAATTACCATCTTTCTTTGCATGTTGCTCATGATCTGGGGTTCTCTTCGAGTGGATAGTCTCTACAAGGGCCTCGATCTCTTCCTTTGCTCGTTCAAACACATTGGGAGCTTTGACTTTGTCCATCGGTGTGCTCTCGTCGATGTCATTGCTCCTTCCATGAGTCTCCCAGTCATGGGTTCTATCCTTATCCATGATCACTTGTGTCTTCTTTCCCCCTCTAGTAACGATCAAAATCCTTTCACTCCTTATCGAATGGGTTCCAAAAATCATATCACTATTAGATCCTTGGAGGAAAAAACACAAACAGAACATCGGTCATGTAAAAAGATGCAAACAAATCTATAATGTAATGGAAAATACGAACTTTAAATTAAAATATGCCACTAATGAAATATTGATATATTGATAAGCACTGAAAAAACAAATGAATCTCTGGCCAATCAACTCTTTCAGAATCATAATGCAGACTTCGAGAAATAATAAGCATAAACGACTCGACTCTCATCTAAATCGATGATCATTAGAACACAATCCACTCCAGAAGGAAGAAAAGAAAACGATTTTGACCATTGGATCATTCGCCACGTGAGATAAGAGGCAGTAACTTCGAAGACAATAGGTTCAACAGCGCAGGAAGAAGGCGACAGGAAGGCCCTAAAACCGGACCGAGCGATAATTGGAGTTTAAGATGGGAGCGATCACCTGGTCTTCGATCGACGAAAGAACGGATTAGGGGAAGCTCCAGAGATGGGAGCTGGTTTATAAACCTAAAGATGCGTTCGCGAGAAGCTGCGAGGTGAGTTACAATTATATTCTTCGTTCCGACCTTACTTTCCTACGATGGAAGATGCGACCGCAATTACCTGCGAAACGTTGTTGGGGTTTTGAATGCGTCTGCGTGTTGCCATCCCGGCTGGCATACGCGGCTTCTCTCCATGCTCAGTATCATTTCGACTAATTTTGGTACTCCGTTTGGCCATTAAGGCTACTAAGGTATAATTCTTGCTCTGCTACTACGATACGTAAAAGTTCGATGTGGTTAGGCATATTCTGATGTCGCCCCCATAATAATAATCAAAGCAGACTAATATGGTGCATTACATCGATGCGACACTCGAATTCGAATGGGATGACAGCTTGCTCTCACGTTGTGTGAGGTCGTATATAACGACATCGTAAAGTACAAAGCCATTTCAGAAAGCTTGGATCGATGCCATGCAGCGTCACTCCATGCATGTCAATCGATGCCCGCATAGAAGGTAACGAGCCGATCGTCCGAGGAGTATTAACAGACCATGTATGATTGACCATCTTTCGTAGGTATAAAATCTAACCTCCTGACTGGTATGAAGGGTGAAACTTTGAATACTCAAACTTCCTCTAACACCACTTAATACTGATTTAAGCTTTAGACTAGTCAAGTCAAAAAATCCTTCCTCCTGACTTCGACCTATGTGTAGAAACTTGGTAAGGAAGGAGCAACAATTTGACGGGTGAGGAAGAGCAACTCCTTGCTCTATATCAAATTAATTCCGGAGACGAAGCTTGGATATAACCTGACATCGATCACTATGCACACTTAAGATCAATTCTGGAGATGTACTGACCCATCGATCAGACATAAAATTGCTCCACGTGATATATTAGTGTTCTGAAATATAACAATAATATTTGAATTATTTTATTCATACAAGTTTAAACTTAAAGATTTTATATATATATCCATTCAATATGGTTTAACATTTTCCAAAGATCAAAAGAAACACTAAAAATAATTATTTTACATATATATTCATATGCACTTTAAAATAGTATATTAGTCGTTATAAGTTTTACTATAGCATATGTATACATGTTAAAATTATCCGTAGATGTCATTGTGACTAACGGGTATCCATTAGACCATGAGTATATAATATTGGTTAAAATATGTAAAAATATATAGTAACTTTTATATTTTTAATGAATACTAATATAAATTAGCGTTTTAAGTAACCACTAATTTATATGTATTTTTATTTTTCAATAACTAATATATACTGGCTAATATATTACTACGATAATGATGGATTCTTAAGGGATTTATGAACAATTTCAAAAGATCAAATATCATCTTTTTTTACTGAATTATATATATATATATATATATATATGAAAATATTAATTATTTTAACTGATAAAAAATTTAATGGTATATCCTAAAATTTTAGGTTCGAATCCCGTTTTGGTCATTTAGTCTTTCTGAAAACACTTAGATGTCCTTTACTTCTGTCAACACTACACTGCAGAAATGAATCAAGACAAGTAGGGCATCTTGTCCCGCTGGATCAGGAAATGTCGTCCAAAACCCTAGCTCGTGCCGGAGCTTCTCTCATCGATCGCTTCTTCGTCTTCCATCCGCCGAAGCCAAGCAATACATTCCTTCTACCTCGGATCTCTTCGCAACCTCCGGTTCGGTGCTTTGCGGAGAAATTCCTCGCCGCTCGGTCCCCGCCGCCGGGATCCGTAGGAGGAGGAGACGCCGAAAGCCTAAAGATTTTGGCGTCCTCCCAAGGCATCGTCTTTCCGTGCGGCCTTCCGTCTCTCCGCTTCTTCATTGACGAAGGTGAGATCATTCACTTTTGGAGAAATAGATCACATCGACTCATTCTAACTTACTATAGTGTGTCTGCCCACGTTGTGTTGCTTCTCATGGAGTTAGTAAAAATTGTCACTTTGATAGGCTTTGGCAGAATCCTGTTTGGTTGAGATGTAATGTTTTTTCTTTGTTATTATATTTGATAATGTCTCCAATGTCTGTCATGCTGTTCGCTAGCTTCCTCTTGATGAATTATGTGAGAATACATTTTTTGTGTATGGTTGGTTGTGGGATTATTAGCTATACATTGGCTAGGTGGCTCTATTGCACTGCGTCTGCTGAAGTCCTTCAATTCCAGTAACAGTGCAATCAAAAAGACAATAGATTTGGATTGTGAAATTAACTTTTTGTAATTAGTTTTTCTCTTTACTTCTTAAATCACTAGATGCACCATGGACCTTAACCACCATTAACATTTTTCTGATACTTTCATGACTGATTACCTCTAAAAGACTATCGGATTTGCTTTTTGCCTACTTTCCATGTGACCACTTTGTGAATAATGCTACAGTTCTTGGTGAATCAGAGCTGCAAAAATCTGAACTTTGTTTGCGATTTACTTCTATGTAGATCTAGATCTCATATCAGTAAATGCTAGGTTTTTGAACCATTACAATATTGAAGCTTGAGAAAGGAACACAAAAAATATATATCGGTTTTTTAAGAGAATCATAATGTTTTTAAGAAATCAGAAGTGAATGATGTTTCTGAAACTTGTGTGGTTATGGCTTCATTATTTAACTGCACATTTTTGTTTTTGGAACACAAATGAGAAAATCTCAGTAATTTGTGGAGGAGAAAACTAATTGATTAATGAAATCATATTCAATTTTAAATGTCTTTTTAAGTTCTAATAGTTTGTTTCTCCTCTCAATCAAAAGTGTAATTCATATTCTCATGGATATTTGGATAAGTTTTCCTGGATGACTTTTTTAGCTTAATTGATGGAGAACTGATGTATCCCATTAAGATTCATCCGAATATGGGTTTTTGGTAGAAGAGGAAAAAAATGGTGGCCCAATGCACAGTCAACTGCAAATGTAAATTTTGAGGAGAAGAATCAATGTATGTTTTCCTATACTTGCAAGTAGCGAGGTTTTCTCATAGCTTGAATCTTAGTCATCCAGATTGCAAAGGAGAAATTTTACCATTGAACCAAATGTCACCCTCTAATAGTTACCGACACAAGAATGGTGAATTTGACTTTGGGTTTTGGTGCAACTTAATAATTGCTGATACAAGAACGATCAACTGCTTACCCTGCATTTGTTTTGTTTGAAAGTTAAATGTTCAAATTATAATGGCATGCCTTAGGCAGTAGTAGAACTTTCTTATCTCTGGTGATGTATAACAGAGCATTTTATGCATAGCTGTCAGATTGAGATATTGAATTCCTTTAGAAATGAAAACAATTGTATTTTAAGGTGAAACTTTTGGTTGGCCAAAGTTGCTATTGTAGGGAAATAGATTATCAATAGTAAGCTTGTGTGGCATTTGTGGATATTCTCTTTATAAACAAGTAGATGGCATTCTGAGACTTCTCACTGTGCTTAAGTTAGTTCATCATTTCCTTGTTAACTATATCTCAAGACCTTTGTATTAGTGGATCAGGTATGGTCCGTAATACACCATGCCAATTACCTTGGGATTTTTTGAGGGGTTTTTGGTGTCTGAAGTCGCAGTTTGGTTAAACTATCTACATTGGCTTATGCTGGCCATGGGAGTTTCAATCATGTGTCCTCAAAATTGATGAGTTCTGTTCACAATTTATAACTGGTCTCTATGCCAATTAAGCATGTAAGCTCTCCATTCACATAAAGTATAAATTTTGTTGTGACGATACTCTTGTTCTTAAATTCAATGCTTGAATTTACTAGTGGATGTATGTAAAACTTAAATAGTTGGAAACATAACTCGCAACCCTTTCATCTGTTCAATGCAAATGATTCATTTTGTTAAAAAATATTTTTTGCAAATGTGGGGATTCTTTTTATTGTTTGTATCTCAAATACCGGTGTGCTGATCCTGATGTCTGTTCCATAGGACATGATGATTTGACAAATGAGCGACTGCATTTGCTTCCGAAAAGAACTTACCAGCCAAGCCACATTAAGCGCAAGAGGGCTCATGGTTACCTTGCACGGTCTCTCTCTCTCTCTCTCTCTCACACACACACACACACACACACCACCTTAATTGGTTTTAATGATATATAGTATGTCATGGTTGAAGTATGCCATGATTTACAAGCAAGCATCTGTCTTGGTAGTCAAACCTTTTACTTGTATCATACTCATCAAATACATGCCTTTAAGAGGACTCATGGTTATGTTGCCTCTCTAGGTTTCCTAGCCCTGCCTGAGCACCAAGGCGAGTGTCTGACTCCTGAATGCCTCTTGACAGCACTGATTAGTTGGTGACATGTTTGAAACATTTTAGATGATATCCACTGGTGGTAGTAGTGGCAGCTACAACAAGAATATGTTGATGATTAAAACAACATTTCTTCCATAAAAAGCAAAAAAGGAAACATAACCATCACCAAGAAGTAGCTTTTTTACTTCACCCTTTTTCTGAAAATGTATTACAAACAATCAGTATTTTACAGAAGTTTTTTTTAAATGAAGAGCTATTAAAGATCTTTGCATGAGCTAAGCGAAACGTGTATAGGGTTATGTTTGTGGTGGTGGTGGAAACATTTTAGATGATATACACTGGTGGTATAGTGGCAGCTACAACAAGAATGTGTTCATGATTAAAATAGCATTTCTTCCATAAAAGGCAAAAAGGAAACATAACCATCACCAAGAAGTAGCTTTTTAACTTCTCCCTTTTTCTGAAAATGTATTACAGATAATCAGTATTTTATAGAAGTTTTTCTTTTTTAAATTGAAGAGCTATTATAGATCTTTGCATGAGCTAAGCGAAAGGTGTATAGTGTTTCTCTGTAACCCTCTAAATGCTCATAACATCTCATTTACCTTGGTAGATTCAAAGGGCCTTTTCTGCAGTAACCTTGTGTTTATTTTTTTTTACCCTCTTGATAACAACTAGTTCTTTTATCCAACTTTTATGCTTTTTCGTGATTGCTTATTCTCTGGATTGAGTTATGGTTCCATTTGTGAATTCATTGGTAAAAGTGCTTCCCTTTGACACGTCACATCCATTTCTTATGCAGAAAGGCAACCAAGGGTGGGCGTAAGGTCATTGCTCGCAGAATAGCAAAAGGTCGGCAAAGGATTGCTGTTTAAGACGCTGTAACAGTTGGTATGGAATCATGCATTGGCAATTTTAAGTCACTATTATCAGAGATGTGTAAGGTCAGATTGTTAGTACTGCAATAAAGTTTTTTCCATGTTACAAATGGTTAAGCTATGTTTGCCACTATGAATTGTTTGCATGCTTTCGTTTCAAGCTTAACCATTTTAGCCAGCATTTGTCAGCCTTCTGTACTGTGGAATTTTCCATCCATTGAACTGTCCATGCTTTCAGTCTCTTTTTGAATGTTACTTGGGGAATTTTGGTTTTCGATTACACAAATATAGTTTTGTGAAGAGAATTGCATGTAGAAGCTCAAGGAGAAATATGAACATGGCCTTAACAGGCAAAACCTCCAGCTTTTATCTTGGTTCTCATTGCTGCAAATAGGTTATGGGTCCAACTTCCATACGCCCAGTGGGACAGTGATGATGAGGCTTCCCTTCATGTATCTGCTCTTAGAAAGGCTCCAAGTTGTCTACAT
The DNA here is from genome assembly GCF_036884655.1 of Musa acuminata AAA Group. Taxonomy (NCBI): domain Eukaryota; kingdom Viridiplantae; phylum Streptophyta; class Magnoliopsida; order Zingiberales; family Musaceae; genus Musa; species Musa acuminata. Next base: position 40,261,242 of record NC_088355.1, on the reverse strand, counting down.
GTTCCTACAACCTACAAAATTAGAGTAAGATTTTATCGTCGATGACCCACTCATCCAAAATTAGAGTAAGAATATGACTTGTTCTTGAATTATTCTATTTTTCCAAGTAAACATTTAATTGAGATATCATTCAAATAACCCTATCATATTTTCCACCTATCATTCAAGTCTTTTCATTAACAATTGTTGGATGGTCACTTACACACCCTGAAAAAGGGTGATAAATCAAGTCTTTAAGGATCCGTAAACGAAAAAAAGAGTTGGATATCTTAACTTGGTCTTCACCTACGGTGGTATCTGCTGAACTCAAATCAATGAAACAATCATGAAGTGCTATAATTTATATTATCCCAATCATACGAGGAATGACTAAGGCGAGCACCATCCTCCACGGTCACGCATCATCCTTTCCGTCCTCCCCACTCGTAATCCTACTACTACTACCACTTGGCACATCAAAGGTAGTACGTCTCATCCGACAGCCAACTCTATGACTGAAAAGTTCACCCACTAAAACCGGTGACCACATTGGGACGATGGATGGTGTAATACTACCAGAAATCAACACTGTCTGTTGGATGAATGTAAAATTACAGAGCTCAATGATTCATTCGAGAAAGAGATAACGAGGGATGGGGGAAAGGAATAATATGTACGCGAATGGAACAAAGGATAAGACAGACAATGCAACGTCAGAACAGCACGACAAGGACGACGCCGGAGCAGATCCGACGCTCGTCGAATGATTCGATCGTCCAACGAGTGAGGCAGCCGTTCGATCTCTCTCCTGATTCGGGTGTCCGAGTGAGTCCTCCCTGACTTCACCGTCTAATTTGGATTGGATCTCTCGATCGCTTTGGTTAGGTTGCCTTGTCAGCGTACACATGGAACGACTCGTTGCCCCCCCTGAATTATTTAGGGCTTCTCTGTTGCATGCAGCAATTCTTCTCATCATTTGCGAATGGACCTTTTATCCTCGTTGATTCAGCTTCTTCGAGGACCTCTTATTTATGTTAGACACTCAGCGTAGCGGGAGCTGGCTGAACCATGGGAAATATTTCTTCTTCTTGCCCTCCGGAATGAGCTGATCGAGACCTGCTCGGTTCCATTTGTCAGCTTCATCAAGCCTTTTTCTTGTTGCCTTCTTTCTTCTGTGCTTGCAGCACAAATAAAGTTGAATTAGAGTCATAACGCATCTATTTTACTTGTGTTTTCAGGGATGGTGCTATCTACTGTCATGTAGAATTTTGGGAGATCTTATCGTAGGTGCATGGGAGACTTTTTCGGATTGTAGTCGATCATGCTTTAGACGAGTGGAAAAGCACCTTCTGAAGACTCAGATCCATATCCTTCATTCATTCATTCATTCATTCTCCAGTTTTGGTACTCGAGAGCTCCTCAGCTGATTCTCCCTAAACCTTAAACGGAGATCGAAGCTAGAGGATTCCTTCAGCAACAATCTAAAGATGAAGGTGGTGGAACACAAGACGCCTGGTCTCACTTCCGGCACCGGTGAAGTCACTGCTGTCTCTTCCAGCCAGCAATCTTCTTTTGCCTCTCCAAATCCACTTCCGGCTAAGAAAAAGAGAGGACCTGCAGGGAATCCAGGTCTCACCATCGCGCTAGCTGTTATCTTTCGCTTTTTTTGTTCTTTCCCTCGATCAAACAGTGAGACACCTCATGCTTGGTTGTGGAGTTCAGCTCCAGAAGCCGAGGTGGTGGCGCTGTCCCCCAAGTCGTTGATGGCAACCAATAGGTTTGTGTGTGAGATCTGTAACAAGGGGTTCCAGAGGGATCAGAACCTCCAGCTCCACAGGAGGGGCCACAACCTGCCATGGAGGCTGAAGCAGAGGACGAGCAAGGAGGCGAGGAAGAAGGTTTACGTTTGCCCAGAGGTGTCGTGCGTCCACCATGACCCGTCCAGGGCACTCGGAGACCTGACAGGCATCAAGAAGCACTACAGCAGGAAGCATGGGGAGAAGAAGTGGAAATGCGACAAGTGCTCAAAGAAATATGCAGTCCAATCCGATTGTAAAGCCCACAGCAAGATCTGTGGCACCAGAGAATACAAGTGTGACTGTGGAACCCTCTTTTCAAGGTAATGCCTCCAACCTTAAGACCCCCATCACACACAACACCCCTGTCACTAGTCAGAAAACAGCAGTGAAAGGAACAACTGTTGTTTTGGATCTTAGCCAGGAATTATAGAACAACCAAATTAATTTCTCCCCTTTTTTCTGTACTTCTGGACTCGTACGAGAATTTTCCACTTGTTTCTTAGTGTTTCTTTCTTTTTCGGGTATTGCTGACTGCAAGCAGGAGAGACAGCTTTATCACCCACAGAGCCTTCTGTGATGCATTGGCAGAGGAGAATGCAAGAGTAACTACAGCAAACCTGGTGGGTGACGCGCACCAACTTCTGCTCCCTCAGCCGGCTTCGTCAGCCCATGAACATTCCGTTCTTCCAAATACGACCAATGTTACTACTACTACTACTACTACTACAAGCAGATGTTGCCACCTAGAGTTCTCGATAAAAGGAGAGGAGCAGGATCCCTACCCCAGCATGAAACCATGGCAACCTGCAAAAATCCATGGGCTGCCTTCCATCTGCTCCGCAGTTCTCGAGCCTGTGTTCCCGTATAAGAACCACCAATCTCCTTATCTTTCTTCTCATCCGACTTTGACAAGCTCGCCTCATTTGTCAGCCACTGCATTGCTCCAGAAGGCAGCTCAGGCGGGTGCAACCATGAGCAGAACCAAGATCAACACGGAGATGGCAGCAGATACACCAACCACTGCAGGCATTGGTCTTTGCTTGTCCTCGCACCGTGGCATGCGTTACGGATGTGGTAGTTCATCGCACGGATTAGGCCCTTCTGTTACATTTCTACAAGCTACAGCTCCTGGTGGTTCTTCTGAGGGGTTCCTTAATGGAATGCTGGCTGGATCAGACAGGCTAAAGGGAAGCCATGACAAAGATGAGGAGTTTGCAAGAGAATCCCTGTGCAACAGTCACTTCTCCAGCAGGGAGATCCTTCAGATGGCTGATACAAAACCAGCCATGGACTTCTCTTCCTGCGAGCGGCCTCAACTTTGAACTTTGCATCGGTAGCTACTCGAAAGGAGACTACGTTATGATTTGTTTCCATCTTCCTCTCTCTGAGATTTAAAGAGAAAATCCATTTTGGTGTATCTTTTAATTAGTTTCTCCTTCGAACAGAAAAATAATTGTTTGCGTATATTACCCCTCTCTCTGTCTCAGTCTCATCTGCTTGAGCTTATATTTCTCGACGCAAGAATGTTATATCCAGTAGTTCTTGCGTCGTCGGGCAGCGACCGTCTCGTCGGCAGGCGCCAGCCATCGGTGTGCCTCGTCATTGCTGATATCCAACCTCGAGAAGCGGCAACTCTGTCTTGCTGTCGGGCAACCTCGACTCGTCCTAGCTGACGAACTTATTAGTTCTTGATTCTCGTACTCTTCAACTAACGTGGAACTAAATGATCTTATCATACGTATTCCCACATCCAATATCTCCCTCTTTTTCTAATCTAAGCCAAGAACTTCCTCTGCTTCCTGTTCGAGATTATTTAGTTTGCTTCTTCCATTTGGTAGTACTTGCGTACGCTCGACTCCTTTGCCTTTGTTGGATTTCGGTAGGGCCATTAATTAGCGCATGAAGTGCTTTTTGGATGGCACTACACTCCATAATCTTTATGACATGCCTAATTTAAGTGGGCATCGACGCTAACCTACGCGGTTTGTGTACTGGAATCAAGTGGGGGCAGGCCGGATATGCTGCTGACTTAGAAGGCCAAGATTGGGCTTTATTAGAGCCCGGCCCATGAAAAGCCCGACAGATTGGAAATTTGAATCGACCTTTTTAAGGGTGTGGGTGGGTTGTCCGAAGCGGAGCTACGAAGCCGGGTCTAGGCGGAGACTGGCGCGCGGAGGAGATGAGAGAGAGAGACGAGGGAAGGCGACGGTAGACGAGAGGTACACACGGTGGAAGTCGCTCGTCCCTGTCCTCTATGATTATTGGTTCGCCAACCACAACCTCGTCTGGGCTTCCCTCTCTTGCAGGTGCTTCTCCCTCTCACTCCCCATATCTCCTTCTTCTTCTTCGTTCTCCTTATCTTAACTTTTATCTCCCCTTTTCGGGGTCACGGTTAAGGTTTTCCCTGATTTGATCTTGTTCCAGGGTTTTGCATCGTACATCTTAGGGTTTATGCTTCCTTCTTTACTCGACCGTGTCGTGAACGTGGACCCGTGCTAGCTTCGCACTAAGATGACGTTAGGTAGCAAACATCACGGGAATATACATGGGAATGAGAAGATCTACTGTGTATTTGACTCACTTTCTTCTGTCTCCCTCTTCTACTTTGCCCCTGTTTTCGGGAAACGACTGGACCGTCTTGCATTTTAGAATTTCGGTAATTGACTTTTGGTATGTCAATGGAAATGTAGATAAAACAACGACCTAGATTTTAATATAATCGCGTAACCTAGGAATATAGGAGATCTTGGTTCTCGGTTAAACCTTGGTGAACGAGTGGCTTTTCTTTTGCTTCATAAACCTCATTGTAGCGGTCTTCTTGCACTTAATTTCTTTCTCCTTTGTAGGTGGCGGCCTCAACATGAGCAAGCAACATACAAGAATCGGCAGTGGCTATACCTCTCTGAGCAGGTAAGTCAACCAAGATCCTAACAAGTAACATTTTCTTGCCTGGCAACCGAATATATCCATAGCTTCAGTTGGGAAATGAATTTTGCTTTAGACCACAAAATCTATGCTCGATCCATCTACATGCATAATGATAAATATGTGTCCATCATATGGTTGAGACATATGTTGCCTGTTGTGCAAACATGCAATTTTGACTCCCTTTATGCCCTTATGATTCATCTATATTATGTTCTATATGAGTTAAGTGTAGATTCCAAACATTTAAAACTTTTTATTATATGTTCTTGACAGTTGTACTTGTGGCACTAAAAAGTCCTATGATGTTATGGCACATCAAATATTTACACTTCTCTTGGGCATGACCTGGGTTGTATGTGACATCTGACCTATGTTCTCCTGATACATATGTGGAGCTCATTACATTATGGAACACTGCCCTTGACTGCTAAATGGCCATTTACATTGCATGTCAGACACTTGATACTAGATGTTTGCACAGCATGACTGAATAAATGCTTTAACCAGGGAGAACTCAAATGAAGTGATTTTTTCTGCAAGCTTCTTGGTTCTTATAATTGTTACGTGATTCCTATCTTTAAAGTGGATTACAAACAGTTCAAGGGACTAAGGAACTCAAACTGCAATTCAACTATCTTTTACAGAATTAATTATTTTCAGCCAATATCAGAAAGTAGCAGTTGAATTTGTCAAATTCCAATGGGATAGATATGTATGTTGTAAAATCTTATTGTGTAATAGATAAAAATTTCTTTTAAAAGGTTGATTTTCTTCTTTGCATTTCCTAGCTCTGGTTAAACTTAGATATAATAAATATTGATTCACCAAGTTCGAGAATGCTATTTACGTACCTGCAAAATTTGTTTCTTCTTCACTTAACTAATTATTTACAAATGCCACTCTGATTGCTGTTGCATGAGTAACTTTCAATAGTTTCTGACTCCTCTTCTCACATTAACTAGTTAGTGATACCAACCAATATGTATGGTAAGAGTGAACAAAATTGTATGAAGCAGATAATAGAAGCAAGTCACCATTTTTTTAAAGAACACTCAGCTAGTTGTTTAGTAGCTACAATAGTTTAAAAAGCTTTGCTAGCATGCAAGTCATATTTTTATTTCTAATTGAATGATGTGGTAAAGTAGTTTTTGCATTTTTGGATCGAGTTTGGTGCAAACATGAATGGGTTAAGATTCTTCTATGCACTGTTTTTGTAGAAGTTCTATATGTGTACAGCTATTTTGGTGGTATTGATAGTTCACGTCTATTTAAAATAAAGGAAAAGAAATTACAATACTTGAACAGAAAAAAGAACACACACTTTTGATTTACTACAAAAGATCAGTAGCAGGACAATTTGTGCTTTCCTTTCCCAGCACCTTATGTGCATAACACATATGCTGGTTTGTAATATTTTGCAAAATATTTTTGGAGCATGTGTTGCTTCAGAACTCCTTTGATAAGCAAGCATTTGTTTGTATGTTCAGTTGGCACTTGAAATGTACTTACTTGCAAGTGACTGATGAGTTTTCTCATGTTTGTATGTCATGTTTTTTATATCACTTCATTTTATTGCTTTTCTTATTCAATGGTGCCGAAAGATATTTTAAGGTCATCTTATTCGGACAAAGTAGTTCATTTCTCATATGTATCTTCTGCTGCTGTGTGACAGAGAAAAGATTTCTTTTGAGTTGTATCTTGTCTCTTTCTGATGTAGAGACTGGAATCTGGAAATGGTTGTGTGTAAGGAATCAGCTGCAACATTGCAGACTGATGGCTCTGTACCAAATACTCTTGTTATAGCAAATTGTGAAGTCGTCAAGCCAAGAGTTGCAGCGGTGGAGCATATATCCGAGGTTACTTGGTTCAATAGATCATTTTGGTCATTGTAACATCAGATTTGCTTGCGTGATTGCTAAAAAGGGTTTATTTCTGTTTTTAGCTTACATTTGGTTGAAATGTAGTGATCCATATGTACTTCTCAGGCACATCCAACAATTCAACTAAGCTGATTAATGTATATCAGTCTGGGATATTGCTTTATTATGACTAATATGTTCCTCTGATGATTATCATTTCGACTTCTGTTTTGAACTAAGAGACAGTTTTTCCTTCTTTGGGAACTAAATAAGCTTGAGATTTTTTTATGGCCTGGAGCAATGCAAACTTTGCATACAAAGTTGCAAAAGAAAGTTGAAACTCTCCCCTACTGTATTCTGATTGATGCGAAAACTATTGGCTTTTGCCTTTTCATGATATATGTGGTGTATAAATTGGAAAAAAAATGGTTGACTTGTTTTCATATGTGTATTGCTGCCCGAATACTCCAGCATCAGGAATTGGTGTTGTTGTGTAAGGTTTGATGGCTTACTACTAGTAATTTGGGCATAAGCATATTGGGCGACATGGTTCTTGGTCCATACATCCAAGTTACTAGATCAAAAGGTCCATTGGCCAGGTTGCAGCAGTATACGTGCTTTTCTTTCTGGATCTTGATTTTATATATTAATTTGTGTGCATTATTGTTCAAAGCATAGAAATCATCAGCTTGATACTAAGTTATTTAAGAGCCCACTTATTTAGACATACAGAAGAAAATTTTGTTTGCTCTTTGTTTTAGCTTTGATATATTGGTGAATTTGTCTTTGCAAATGGACATGTTTTGGGGTGTGCTTCAGTCACCAAAGGCTGGTTTTATTACCATGTGTAAACCCTTTTAAATTGAGGTAATAGATGAGCATTTGATTATTAATGTGAATACTATCTAATATGCAAGCTCCTCCGTTGTTATTGGTATTACATGCTTACATGTGCTTCTCATTTGCTGGTTTTACACACTGATGTATGCTCCTTATTTGTTCTTGGTCTTACACAATTATATATGCTCCCCAGTTGTTATTTTTGTTTATTAATTTGAAATCTAGCTAATTGCAAAAAGTGATCTATGAAAATCTCTGTGATTTAATTGCTTGTGTATTATTATAAGTTCAATTCTGTTTCTGTAGTTACAATAGTGTTGGTCGGTGGTTTTGCTAAATGGTAGTGTATTAATATTTATTGTTTTGCAGGTTCAATTTTTTTAGATGCTAATGTTTGCAATATTTATGTTTGTCACAGTTCGTTAGAGTGATTCTTAACTTTATCACTTGCAAAGATCTATCTGATGTTATATAAAGCATGAATTTTCCTTTCGCAAGTTAAATAAATTTTAGTTTATGTTGTGCTAAATTAATGTTGTGATGCTTGCAGTTCAATGAAGAAGCTTGTTCACCATTTGTGAAGAAATACAAAACAATCATACATCCGGCGGAGGTATGAAATAATGATCTTTTGCTTATTTGTCTATTTCTACCTCACTGAGTCACTGTACATTTAGAATTTTTGTTTACCAGATTCAGTTTGAAGATTCTAGATTTTGATGTTACCATAGTAATAATCTTGTGACAAGAATCTTAAATGTATTGCCAAATTTAGTATTTCAGTATAATTTAGCTAAACCAGCCCACTGTCATGTTTTACAAAGCGGTTAGGTTGGTTAACATCTGACTTGGTTTGCAGTGAGTATCATTCACAGTCTAGATTCATTGTTGGCTAGCTTACGTAAAGCAAAAGTTCTAGTAACTTTGAGTTTGTATTACTTGGTTGATGTTCTGTAATGAGCTTTTTTACTTGGGATCAATTACTAGTGTTCCTAGGTACCTCGATTTATACGAGATTGGACAATCAAGTCCTCACTAATGTGTGGCTTCGTGCAGGTCAACAGAATCAGGGAGCTTCCTCAGAATAGCTAAATAGTTGCAACACATACTGACAGCCCTGATGTAAGGAAAACTACAATGTTGGTGTCATTTTTGGCCAAGTTCACTTTTGTTAGGCTTTCTGTAATGTCTCAATACTCTTATGAAGGTTTTTGTTTGGGATGTTGACGCACAACCTAATCGTCATCCTATGTTAGGAGCTACTGAATCCCTTCCAGATTTGGTCAGTCAATAATTTGAAGACGTGCGTTTTCAGTAATTCAATCAGTTGTGCATTTCTATCTCTTTGGTTGTGTAGTGAAAATTTGTTCTTTTACCAAAGATTAGTGAATGGTCCTCATACCTTAGAGTAGGAAATTTTGTTGATGAACAAAAGAAATTTGTTTAAAAAACTCAAATGTCTTTTGCAATTTAGATATTATTGAGTACTGCTTACAAGTCCATATTTGCAGATATTGACAGGTCATCAACAAAATGCATAATTTGCACTGGCTGTGTGTCCTACTGAACCCTTTGTGGTTTCTGGAGGTCCTAACTCTTCTTTATAACCTATGAGCACCATTTTCCATGTTGTAGTCTTTTGTCCCATTAGGCATAGAGCTTTATGCATCTGTTTGTTTGACTTGTCATGCCACTTGTTGGGAATGAGTTTATATGGTACAAGGTGTTGTTTATAGTTTAGAATTGTTTTTTTTAATGTTATGATGTGGGACTAAGGAAACTCTTTTCACTTGATGCAGCTGTCATTTTAGCATTTATAGCTTTCATGGAGAGATCTGTAAAGATGCTTTGATGCCTCATGACCCAAGTGCCCTCTCCAATAGCTTGCATATAATAGATCTATCCACATGGCTTGAAATAGATATACATTTTTTTAACTCTCTAACTTCACCGGTGATTTAAAAAGGTGCTCAGGCGCTCACCTAGGCGCCGGGTGCTTTAGGCGAGCGCCTGGGTTAAACCAGGTGACCAAACCAGCGTTTGAGGTTTGGTTCGGTCTCCAATGCTTTAGTTGGTTCAATCGAACCAACTAAAGCACCGATATCAGCGTGACTTCCCCAACCCTAACCCTACTCGCCGTTCATGCTATTGCCGCCGCTGCTGTCGTTGCTCTCGCTGCTGCTGCTGCTGCTCGCTGCTACTGTTGTTGCTCCCACTACCGTCGCTCGTCGCTCCTGCTCCCACTGCCGCTGCTACTATTGCCACTATCTCCGCTCGCCGCTCCCGTTGCCACTGTCTCCGCTCGTTGCTTTCGCTCCCGCTCCTACTGCTCGCTGTTGCCGGTGCCACTGTCGCCGCTTGTTGCTCTCGCTATCACTGCTGGTGCTCGTTGCTGCCGCTGCCACTGTCGTCGCTTGCAGCTGTCGCTCCTGCTCTTCTCAGTCAACACCCTCGGTCTTGCAACTCTTCCCTTACACTCTTCGATAGTATACTATTAATAGTATACTGTTAACTTTATACTAGTAATAGTATTTGTATTTATTAGATTAATTTAATAATATATTTTTATTTAAAAATTTAATTAATTATATTTATTAATTATATTATATATTTTTATATTTTAGTACTTCGCTCGGGCGAGCGCCTAGCGCCTCGGTCGTTTTTGGACCTTGGCGCCTTTTGGCGCCTAGCGCTTTTTAAATCATTGAACTTCACATATACAAGATTATTTTCTTATTATTTCTCGGTGTGTAGAACTATTGGGTATTACAATTTTGTCGGAAAAAAAAAAAGCTTAGCTCACTTAAAATGTTGCTCACCCATGATCATGCAATGCTGCCTGTCAATGCTTATGTTCATTAATGTTAGTGTTCTGTAATTACTTGAGTACAGACAACCTTCTTATGAAGTTGTTTGTTGCTTGAATCCATTATCATCATTTGTCTGATTCACCCTTTAAAGACAGTGTTGGCATGGTGTGATTGTTCTCCACTGAATCTGCTTGGCCTAAATTGTGAATTGCTATCAGTGTTGGCCAGTTTAACCTTCATGTTTTGCAATATGATAAAGCTTATATTCTCCCTTCTTGTATATGTTTTAACATTGTTTTGCCTACGGTAGGTAAGGATAAATCAGTTGTCTTGTGGAGCATACATGATCATATCTCGTCTCTATCAGAGTCATTGTCAAAGTCGCCTGTCTCATCAACTCCAAATTCAAGTGGTAAGCAGCCCACTAAAGCTGGTAATGTGAAAAGCTCAGGCAGCCCAACTGTTGGGCCAAGAGGTGTGTACCAAGGGCATGAAGATACTGTTGAAGATGTGCAGTTCTGTCCATCCAGGTACTCGTCTGTGATCTCTTTCAGTTTCTTTTCATACCATCCAATTATTGGGTACACATTATTTGCTCAAATCTGAGAGATCTAAATATTTATTTTAGTTTTCTGGATTATGTTGCAATTTCCATTCTTCCCCCATGTTTGCGTGCTTGATTAGACATTTTTCTGTTTCATGACCAAACATGAGAAAAAAGTTGGTTGTCTGTATTATGTTGTTCTCATATTGACAGCATCTTCTTTTAACTATGTTGAAGTGCACAGGAATTTTGTAGCGTAGGTGATGATCCTTGCCATATTCTTTGGGATGCCTTCGTTGGTACCAGTCCAGCTGTCAAGGTACAGCCAGTTGTCTTAATTAAAATATGATTGCAAATATGCTTTCTAAAAATAAATAGGATGCCATCTCTTAGATACCCCTGGTTTGTCCAAATGCATGAAACTTAAATGTTCCATACATGATGTTTTCGTTTGCTGAGGGTAATACTCAATTATACAAAATTCACTTGTCAAAAAATTTTAGTGCCATGTGGTTACAGTATAATTGCCAACTGCTATGGTAATATTGTCCTGCATCCTGTGGGTTAATCATTTTATGACATTTCTGGGCTCTGTTTGTAACACTGTCATGATGATTGTTTGTTGCAGATTTCTATTAGTAAATTATGCTGATAAATCGATGTCAGCACTTTTTTTTCTATTTATCTATGTGTCAGCTTTTCTTTTCTTCCTTCATCACAATGTTTCTAGTTCTGTTATTGTAACTTCATCTTTTGTTGCCAGGTCGAGAAAGCTCATAATGCTGACCTTCACTGTGTGGATTGGAACCCCCTTGATCAGAATCTTATTTTGATTGGGTATATGTTCTGATCTTCTACATTTTCCCATTATTTCACTTGTATTTTTGTTAGTCTTATTCATTACTGTTGAATTACATGACTGTCGTTATTTTCTTCTAATTTTGTTTCAGTTTTTGCTGATTCCAATTTGAACATGATGACTTAGTATGTGAATCGGTGGTCAAATTGGCCTCACCCTTACTATGACTTTGCAATCTTAATTTGGACAGATCTGCTGATAATTCTGTTTGTATGTTTGATCGCCGTAACTTTAACTTCTGGAGGTCTTGGGTCACCCATATATAAGTTTGAAGGTCACAAAGCTGCTGTTCTGTGTCTATCTTATTTTGCTTTGTTTTATTTGTAATTTTTTTTTCATTCACTATTAAACATCCCTGTTGAAGGCGGCCACTACATTCTGTCTACTGATTGTTGCTGCAGTGGTCTCCTGACAGAGCATCAGTTTTTGGAAGTGCTGCTGAGGATGGCTTCCTCAATATATGGGATCATGAAAAGGTATTCGTTTGTTGTTTGAAGTTCTTGAACAAAGTTTTAATGACTAGTAGATGTACTTGTTTTGGAAGGATGCTTTGATGGCTGATGCTTTGAAGACAATCAGAACCTATATTTTTTTTCCCACTATTGACATGATGAAAATCATTTGATGGCTTTTTTTCCCCTTTTTTGAGAATGCAAGACATATATTGGGATAGAGACGAAAATCACTAGTACTTCTGTGCTTTCTCCTTTGTTGTGGTGGTTTGCATCATGCCCTTCTGTGACCTCCCACATGTTTTGCTTACTCTTACTGAATTATAGAGATCTTATTCTTGGAGAGTTATAGAGATTAGAAGTGTTGGTGTTCTCTTTTTAAATGCTTGTCTTGATTAGAAATATTTTGCTGCTTTAAAATGCATCTTATCAAAATATTTTTCTCTTTTTTAGGTTGGTAAGAAGAAAGAAAGTGCTGGAACTAGGATGCCTAATTCACCCCCCTGGTTTATTCTTTCAACATGCAAGGGCATAGGTGTCATAACTTCCTCTTTATTCTAATAAAGTTAGATTCTCAGGTCCTGCAATTCGGCTACTTTATGTCTTACCTACTACTACTACCGTTAACTTCGATGCAAGATGCCTAAGATGGGTGGCTTAGACGGAATCTTTTGCCCCCACATAATTGTAGCATGTACCACAGCAGCGATAAATTAGGTTGATTGAATCTGGACAATAGTGATACTAAATATATTGAGCAAAAATGAAGCTTTGATGGTCAAGTTTGATTGATGATGAGAGCTAGGATTAAATAAAGATGACCAAATGAAGCAAGCAACTGATATTAGGATTAAAGAACAGGAGGGCACTTCATTAGTTCATTTACCCTCTTGTTAGCTATTACTTTTTGGCTGGAATGTATGTAATGTCTCTCTTCTCTCTTATGTTTAAGCTTTTGTTTCTCTCAGATGGAAGCTTGTTTTTGGAAATGGTTGGTATACACAGCCCATTGATTGTTGAAACCGTTCTTTCTTTTTGTGAACATGCATGCAGGGATAAAGTTGTAGATTTTCACTGGAATGCACCGGTGGTGTTTCTGTGATGACTGGAAGCACCGGTGGAGGTGGGTACCTTGCAGGTGAACCTCATTGGATCAGTTTTCCTGGTGGTCCATATTTTCCCATTAATAAATGGTGTAGGAACCTTTGTGTTTTTAAGGAGGATTTATCCTTGTTTTGGCAATTGGGCAATTGGGCAATTGGTAATGCCAGATATGGCGCATGAGTGACTCGATATACAGACCCGAAGACGAGGTTCTGGCAGAGCAGGAGCAGTTCAAAGCCCACATATTGTCATGTGGTAGTCTCGGCAGGATATCCTAAAGCCTTATCGGGGATTTGAGTTATACGTTGACTGCGTTTTTCTTAATCTCTTAAGATGATAAACTGAATCTTATGGAATATATTTTCGCATGAGCGATTAGGTGTCATCCCAAAATGTTGATGTCAATTAAAGGTCGCTTGGTACATTGTATACAAGGCGTCCAATTAAAGCTTATCAGTTTTTCAAAGGTCGTCCATTGGACAGTGCGTCCAATTAAAGGTCGCTTGGTACATTGCATAAGTTATCAGTTTTGCTGTTTTAATGATCATCAATATTGTACACCCTTTTTTCTTATTTTTCTCATCTTTGGAGATCAAATCAAGAGGAGACACAAGACGGTCTTGTAATATAGAACAAGAAGCACAATGACATGAATTGTATATATTATCTCTTATAGTTAATTATTTTTAATATCTTGATCTTTATACTTTAAAAATTTATATTGGTATGTTTATATTTACGAAAGTGAAACATTTAAATTTATTTATTCTGATTATATCAATTTTATTAACGAAAATATAAAAACAATAGGTAAAAATATAAATGTAACATTCTAGTTGTAACAAACAACATTGATGGTGACGGACGATGATGTTGCTGGTGTTAACGTAATTATTGAGCGATTCTTTCGTCACTATGCGTTTGTGTTGACAATGTTATCGTGGAATCGAAGTTCGATGTTGAAGTCATCATAAAGATTCATCGCCTATTGAAGCAAGACTCAAAGATGTGTGCCCTCCCTTGTCGGTGTTGTGCCTCTCCTTGCCACCCAACTCCACAACCACCATCACTCGTCCATGATCGAGGAGAATGTCATTGCAACCCTCCTCAACCTCCATCTTTGCCCATGAGGTACTCGTGTGCACCTCGAGCATCCTCGATGCCTCGCTGTCACCCAACACCCATAACCCTTTACAATAGCACCCTCACTGTCGCCCAACACGCTGTCGCAATCCTTTACAACAACACCTCCGCCTTGCTCTTGCCTCTCGCACTCACCCCTTTGTCATCGTCAACTAGAGCCCTCACGATCGCCTCCACTCTGTCCACCTCCCTAACGTCCCCCACCGCATTGTCTCCATTGCTCTTTACTAGGTTCAATAGCGACGACAACGGGGTGAGCGGAAGGGCGAAGACACAATTCCACAACGACAAAGCACCAACACAGATACAAAGCAACGAAAGGGCCGCTCGGCATAGCGTCATCGTCGTTCGCCACCATCATTATAGTATTTTTATATTTTTATCCTTTGTTTTCATATTTTCATTGGTAAAACTAATGTCGTTAGGATAAATGAACTTAGATATTTTACTTTTGTAATTATAGGTATGTCAATATAACTTTTTAAAATATAAGGATCGAGATGCAAAATGTGACTAACTATAGAGGGCAATCTATAATTAGCCTTATTGTAACTAACCAGATGTAACGATCTAGTTAAGAAACACCATGGCACAAATTGTCATATTGTAACTGACTAGACGTATCGATCCTTAATTGGATTGTTATGTATTTGTCTGCTTGGGTCATGTCATAAATGATCGATAACAATCCTTAATTGGATCGATATGTATCGATCCACATGAGTGTATCATGTGTCAAAAATAAAATGAACGCAACACTAGCTAGTTGCGTTCACATCCACCATATGATGTTGTTTGTGGAAAGACAGACTGCATCCTTCGTTAGATTAGGTGTCGACCCTCTAAATTATAGTCACAACAAGGCTACAAACAATATTGTTATTAGACAAACACATCATTAAGGTCCAATAAATTTACAATGAGTGATTTTATTGCCAATATCTATTTAATATCTACACAATATCATGACATCATCCAAAAATGAGCCAGAACCTTCTTAAAATCATTGACACTATATAAATAACATGAATCATAATATTAATAATAAATTAACTTCAACCAACCAACAAATCATGTGTTCTTTGATATATGTCTGTGATAGCATCAACTGCCTTGTTGCTTTTTAGCATGAGCTAATATATAACATTTCGTTTCGTTTCGTAGAACCCATGATAGATCTAATCTATTGGGAAAACTATATCGATATTGACTTGTAGGATTTAGATAATATACTACAAGATAAACTATTTACTTTTAATATCATACATGTTTTAAATGGACATTAAATCAAATTCTAAATTAATTCAACATTTCTAATACATATGAATATCTTGGTCTATATAGGCACTACACCTTTGATTGAGGATCTTGATATATCGATCAAAGTTTTTCTTTCTTGAATGAACTTCAAAGGGACAATGTTCATGGCAAAGTGAGTGATGTTAAGCCCAAGGATCTCTATGTTTCTGAACTTTTACATCAATGTATGCATCTAATGCAGTTGTAGATGAACTTCTATATCAACGAATCTGTCTAGTGAGGTTGTAGATGAACTTTGTAAAGGATTGTCTTTGACACTATCCTCTAACAGATGTCAATTCACCAATATCCTTCGTTATCAAGTCTATCTAAAATGTTGCACATAATGTCCAAAACAGATTTCTCTGGTCCAACACCTACAATCCAACATTCCTAAAATGCACTCCGTTATCGATCATAACTTCCACAACATACTTCGAACCAATCTCCTCTAGTACCTAATCCATCAAACCCTCCAAGTACTTTGCATCCTGAACTTTATTCGATATATTAATGTATTTGTAAAAACCCCACCGTTGTAATATATCAAAAAGTTGATGATGCCCATTCTTTATTAAATGATTTGATCTAGTCTTTCAATTCTTCCGCATCCTCAACTAAATAGGTGTTGACATCTACCTTCTAAATTGATAACATTATGCTCAAGTAGTAAGGACCTTAGGTTATATGGGTTGAAATCATATGAAAGTTGAACCATCCTGATCACAGACTGCCACAGCAAGCCCACAATGGAGCACCTTCATCACTTTGGTTTTTTTTGTTGTCATCCTTTTCACTAAAGTAAATAGCAAGGCATATGGTAGTGCAACAGCCTTAGTTTTATTGTAATTCACTTTTTTTGTTTGGCTGTAAACACATCGATTGTTAGCTGAAACTAGCCAAAACAACTCTTTTCACTAGGGTTGAGGGTTAGTGTAACCACTATTGACTGATAATGATCAATACCTATCGAATTTTGATGTGCCTCACATTGCATGCATGTATGCATACTGACCAAAACAGATTGTTAAGCCAGTCACATTTTGACCTACATTTGACAACAACTATTTCATGCTTGTTTGTCCATTGCTAGAGGAATCAGATGGCTTGGATCAAGGAACCTAGAAATGCACTTGTGTTTAAGTATAAATTAAAAACAACCCCTGCTAATAAACAAATGTTAGGAATCAAGGCATTTATAAACGAGTCACAGGCCATGGCAACAGTATCAAAATAATCCTAAGTGTAGACCCTGACATGCTTTGCTGTAATATTACTGCTCTAAGTTTTCTTTTAACATCGACACACAAAGAGACTGATTACAGATGAAAAATAAAATCAACATACTCCTGAGTTGTAGCTTTAACACTATCAAATTTCCATACGTTGTGTTTAAATCTACGATGGTATGTAATTTCAATAGTGATAGTAAACTTACTTCATTCTGAATGTTGCAACTTCGCTCTCAATGCTTCAATAACTGCTGAGAAATCATGATCACTAAGGCCATAAGATTTGGCTACTTTATAGAGCTCATTTGCAGCTGCTGCAACTGGCATCGGCTGAGTCACAGACTCAGCTAATCCTAACGCAAGCCTCAAATCCTGCCATTAGAAACTAGTCTTCATATGAAAATTTTCTGTTTCTTACAACTTCTTGCATTGCAGAATTAAGAAAACTTTACTAACCTTCTGCTGATGTTTTAAAGGGAAAGCAGTTGGATACGTGGCTTTAACCATCGAAGGACCTTTGACGGCGAACATAGGTGCACTAATGGCACCCTGTGAAATAACCTGCAAGATGCAGAACTTATACCGTAGTGAACTGACATCACCAAACAAATTGAGATACTCATAGCACCAATGTTTATAACATTTCTCTTTCTAAACCAACCTCAATAAGAACATTTGGGTCTAGACCAACTTTTTCACTTAGAAGAAGCCCTTCTGAGAAGGAAGCCATCATGCTACAATTATTAGAAGAAACCAACAATTAATCAGTGTGTGGGAGTCTGAAATTTCCTCTTGGAAACCTATATCTACTTTGATCTTACTTAGGACCAGAGTTTGTAACAGTTATGACCTTCCCATGATCATGTTGACAACAAGTTTCATAGCTGCACCATTTCCAACCTCGCCAAGGTAAAATCTCGACTACAAGTTAAACAAGACAACAACTTTAGTAAAGGGCTTAACCACAGAAACACGATAAAGTTAACCTCTGACTGACTTTAATAAAAAATAACACAGACCTTTCCCATTATGTCTAAAAGTGGTGATGCTATTTCATACAAGGAAGCATCACCTGCAAGTTAACAACCATGATTTAGTTCCTAGCAAAGGAAATAAATTTATTTTATGATGCAAAGGAAACTAAAAAAGTACAAGGACAAAGATACCAAAATAAATCTAAGAACATACGCATTGTTTGACTAGCTGCATGCAAACAAACATGAACCTGCTCACTAATCACATTGATTGACTGCTAGTATATGACAAACAGATTTACCTGCAGTCAGAAATATCAACTGCCCATCTTCTGCAGGCTTTTTGGAGCCTGAAACTGGAGCCTATTAAAAAGAAAAACCCACTAGAAGTTGCTATAACTGAAAAGTTTAGAAGAACTTTTCAAACCTCTAGGACAACTTCACTTCTAAAATAAATCAATTAAAACTACAAAGAACAAAATAAGAATTCTCAAACCTCTAAAAATGATGCCCCTGTATCTCTAATATGCTTGCTGATCAGCTTGGAGGTGGCCCCATCAACTGTAGATGCATCAACGTACCTGCAGTTGTCTTTGAAGTTTAGAAACCAACAAGTAACACCACAAGATGGTACCTGCAGTTGTCTTTGAAGTAAAGAAACCAACAAGTAACACCACAAGATAGTATGTATTTTGAACCTGATTTCATGAGTGAAGAATTGGTCCAAAATTCTCAACATACCAATTGGCATAATTGCCTATATGTCAAAATTCTATACAGCAGTTACTATCAATGCTTGCAAATCCATATAGCAATTCAAATAATACATAAAATGTATCAACTTTCAGCCACATTCCAGTAATGTAGAATGTCCGATGAATTACATGAAGGAAAAGAAACGCTTATCGTGGTACACAAGCGCTAGTGCAGAGACGTCTAAAAATGTTGAAAAGCAAGGAAATCCAGAGTCTCAAACAAGCCAATAGGAGCAAGAAAGGTGATTAATTGTTCACTTACAATCATAAATTTAAAAGACAATCTTAATTGCCAAATGAAAAAGTGTATGTGTGCTTATCAAGAATAAATACGATTGGCATAGTATTATCTGATCCCATATGCTGAAGATTGTTTTAAGGAGGAGCAAGTTAGATGATATTACTTTTTTGCAAATGACAATAACCAGTGAGTTGAAATTTTCAACAACACCTGCGCAGATCTAAGCAGTAAAATAAGTGATTCCATATGTCTTCTGTTAGGTTATGTTATTAAAAGAACCACAAGAAGAAAAGCAAGATCTGCCTCAACAAGAATGCTGATAAAATTGAGTAATGTGATGATAATGAAAGAAGAATACCCTTTTCCAGAGCCCATTCCTTTGACCGCTCCATTGGTCCCACAGGCGACATCAACCTATGAGGATATGTTTCAGTGATTATACTACAAGTTGAAATCAACAATTACATACCGCACTTTCAGGATCAGCCAGCATTGCAAAGGTCACATCGCAAGATGATGCAACTTCTGCAGGAGAAGGTTCATATCTGCAAATAAGTCACATGCATCCCACTAGAAGTTCAGTTTAGCAGTCTACGAGGATGGTGCCTAAATAAGTTTAATGTATGAAACCATTAAAACCAGAACTAATTTATAGGTACGATAAATATAAACACCTTTAGTCCAAAGAATATGTCTAGTAAAAGTTCAACATCAAGATATTATAATATTTATAGTTGTTAAATAATGAATTTTACAGACTGGATAATGAAGCTGACATAATATGCCATTGCATATCAACTCCAACAAGCTACATTGTGTTGGACACATAAATTGAGATACATATGTACTTGCTCTTTCCATCTCTCAGGTTCTAACAAGAAAGAAAAAATAATTACCAATTTGTCTTAAACATTAAAAAATATATATTGAGAATAACAAGGAGAATATGTAAATGATAGTAACAAGGATTTCATCAAAAAGGAAAAAGAAACTTTTAGTATTAGGACTACCACGAAACTGATCTACCCCATAGCTGGATCTATATGACATAATGTGG
Organism: Musa acuminata AAA Group; assembly: GCF_036884655.1. Lineage (NCBI taxonomy): Eukaryota > Viridiplantae > Streptophyta > Magnoliopsida > Zingiberales > Musaceae > Musa > Musa acuminata. The sequence continues at coordinate 40,241,367 of NC_088355.1, read as the reverse complement.
CAGTAAATTTTTTTGCACAAGAAAGAGATAGCCTAGAACATCCTTTTCTCCACTATATATCTTCAACTTGAACGGTAAGGCTTTGTTGTGAGTTAGATGCCAGAAGTCAGTCCAAATTATTAAAGCTAATTATCATCTCAATAGACACAAATTCTTTACAGTTTATGTGGTAAACTAAATTTGCCATCATGCAAAAAGTAATATTTAAGGCTCATAGCAAAGATAAGTTCCAAGAGATTTTCTGAATAGCAAATGCAAAGAATACCACATACTTTGCACCAAGGTCAATGAGGTGATTGCACTTGCTCTTTGTTCTATTCCAAACAGTAACATCACATCTACAAATGGAAAGTCAAGAGTTAAAACAGTGTGGTCCACAGGAGACACGGCAGAAAAGCAATATGCAAATAATTGTTTGAACTCAGGTGAATTCTGTTTGCCAAATTCAAATGCTAATCCTCAAAGGTAAGCAGTGAACATAACTAAGATATGCTATGATAAATATCATTAGCTTGTACCTGAGCAACGAATACTATTTACAAATCTCGGGCAAAACAATGGAGATGAATTTTGGAATGACATTGCTTCTTGTATGCATTCTAGAAATAGAAATGCATGCAGAATCACACAAAACACCTATCTATCTACGGTTGCATGAAAATCCGATGGCTCTATTTTTTTTTTTTCATTCAATTTGCTTTCCTTGTTTATCAATTATCATTCAATTTGCTTTCCTTGTTTACTTTTGGTAAACAAGGAGAGGAATATATACATACATATTCATACCAATATATACACACATGCCTGTGTGCACAAGCAAGCATAGCATTCCCCCTCTATGATTCACATGCAGCACCATCTTTGTTTCCTTCATCTCAAATATATGAGCAACTTCAAAGCAATTATTACTGCACACTACCACAACTTCCATCACCTAATACATTTTGCCACCAAACTGTTTTTTGTAATCGGACCTTAATTTGCTCATAACACTTTCTATTGAATTGATGCTCATTTGCTTCATCAATGTGTTTAATTATCCATACAAAATATAGAAATTTTTTTTCTGAATCTACATCTTTTAAAACAACTCAACCCATGCTGGCTTGAGAACCTAAAAATGGGCTGAAAATCTGAAATGCATAACAGCATAAGATACATGATAGTGCAAAATTAATGGATGAAGTAAAACATAGAAATGCAATAACATATTTGGATCTGGATTGACAATCAGAATCCTTTATCATTCGGTGAAAGAACCTTATTATAAAGACACCTTATTCTGTATCCAGTACACCACTAGTACAGACCTCATGAAAAGAGACATTTCTCTCGTGATGATACCATCATTGAAAACAAAATACTCATTTCAGAAGAAAAAAGAAATAAGACGTGTGAAAAAAATAAAAAAGGAAAAAGAGGAATATAATATGAATCACCCGGCCTTCAGAAGGTTTATTGCCATAGGTGAGCCCATGATTCCAAGACCCAGGAATCCAACACGACCAGGGAACTCACCTCCTGCATGTTCAGTACACAAAATCTCATACATCGAGCATAAATATCTCAGCGCCAGGCAATCTACATTTGCCGGTAAGTGGCAGATTTCACACGGAAAATAAAGGATATCGTGATTGATCCAATCGTGTCATAGTTAGGAGAACCGAGGAAATACACTTTAAGGATAAACTACAATAAAATGGAACTCAGGACACAAAGATAATCGGCATTTCGGCAAACGAATTAAAGAAGGGAAGAAAGACTAGAGAGCGGCGAGTGAGATTACCTTCGCCAGCGTCGGCAGAGGTCTGAGATGAAGCTATCGTAGTGAACGAAGACGAGGACTTGGGGAAACGAGGCATCCGTCTCAGGGGTGAGATGGGGAACCTGGGGCGGCAGTAGATGGACGAAGAGGTCATCGCCATCGCCATGGAAAGAGGAGAGGAGGAGAAGACGGCGGAGAAAGGGAGGAGAAGACGCTGCCTGAAACAGATGGAAGCGTTGGCCACGGAGCACTTGACCATTTGCCTCGCCGCTCTAGCGGGGATCGTACGTTGTGATGCGTGCTACAACGATCGCCGCCGCTCTCCGCACCCTTCCCCTCTCCTCGCTCGCGATAAGGCGGTGCATTCGTTTTCCTCGGGTAAAGCAATGTTATCTTGTCATGGAACGTGGACTCGTACTACCTTGGGCTTAAGCCCGATCGAGGGAGCCGATTGCGCGAGCCAGAGTGACCGGTGTCCGATTGAAGCAGAGAGATGTAGGGGAAGAGATGGGGCCAATAGGGCAGCGTGGTGGAGGATGATGACGAAAACGTAAGGTGGAAATCGAGGGTTGATGATATATAGCAACATGGATCGAGTCATGCCGTCAGTGGCCGTTTGCAGGTGAAGACCAATGCTATCCAAGAAGCACGCGTTGGTGGGGGCCCAAAAGACGTCATCAACAACGACCTCTGCAACGCATCAGGCAGCGAGTACATTGGAACTGGAAGAGTGTAGGTAGGCCAGTTCATACAAACTCTGAAGAAGTATTATATATAAATACATGACGAGGCGAGTGAACGTGATCGTACCACCGACATGCATGGGAGTATGGGCTCCCTCCGCCACCTCCTTTTCTTTACTCTTAAAATCGTCCTTTCAAAAGGAGCAATGCTTACCCATGGACTTCTGGTGAATGGCAAACCATGACTTCAATAATGACAGACTTCCATCAGGGGAAAAGGGAAACAATAGAGTCTGATGGGAGATCGCTCCTCAGAAGATAGATAGATCGATACAACTGTACTCCTAAGACGCACAAAAGAATCGAGGAAAACTCTATATATATATGTATACCTTGTACGTTTGGCTTTGGGAAGATCAAATTAGATAGACACCGATATGTCTCTTAGAGAGTCCAGCCCCAGATCTTGACACGAAGTCTTGCCTTGCACTTGGCCGCGCCCTTGGTTGAGCCGGCGGTGGCGTTGCCCTTGGTGACCGACGCCTCAATCCCGTTGCATGAAATCCTGATCCCCACGTGCATCGACTTGAATCTTCCCAACTTAATGCCGGCTTTGGTGTCGAGATAGATCTCCAAGGAATGCCGTTTCTTCCGCCTCAGACCCGACGCCTCCGTCGGGTCCAGGCTCCGCCCCGAGCTCGAGACGGTGGCTTTGAGCACCGTGGTGTTGTCGGTGCCCTGGACGAAGCCCGGGATCGTTCCCTCACCTATCGTGACTCCGCCCGAGGAGGCGGAGAGGGCGACGTCGTCAAAGACGAAGACGATCCTCTGGTTGGGGTTGCGGACGGTGACGGAGAGGTCGAGGCGGGAGGTGAGCAGGTCGGCGGAGAGGACGTCGAGGGCGGAGAGGCGGAGGGAGGAGACGGAGAAGGAGGGGCGTTGGGGAAGGCAGAGGACGTAGATAGCGCCGGCGGAGATGGCGGCGAGGAAGACGAAGGCGATGAGCAGCAGGGTGAGCCACAGGCAGCAGATGCGACAGCAGCCCTGGTGGCAGCGGCGCTTGCGTCGGGGCGAAGGCCGCCGCTGGGGGCGGTAGGGTAGCCGATACTGCTGCGCCTTGGTGGGTGGGACGGTGGGACGGGAGGCACCTCCCTTTGAGGCGGCGGCGGTTCCGTTCCCGTTCACGGCCCGGGGAGCCGCGGAGGTAGGAGGCTTCGACGCCTCCATCGCTCTTCTCCCACCTTACCCCTCTCTCGCTCTCTCGCTCTCTCTCTCTCTCTCACACACACACACACACACACACATGGAGTAGTGTAAATAGTAGGTGAACAATAAATTTGGCTATAAATTCTATCTGTCGCGATTCCTTTTTTGTAAGACGATGGAAAAGGAAGGGCTCGTCGTCGTACGCTCGAAGGATGGTGGACGCGTCCAACATCAATTAGAGTCCACGAAACGAAAGACGTTCGATTGTGATCTCGCGGCTGTGACTAGAGCTCCAATGGTCGCTCGCAGTATCAAGTATAAAAGGTGTGTAAGAAGGAGGAGAGATTGGCGGGGGGGAGGGAAGGCAGATGACATGGGCGGCAGACCGCTGGGAGTGGGCGTCATTAGTTGGTCCTGGTTGTCAAATTTGTCACTTTCTGAATACGACGATCCACGGAGGAATTTGGAAGACGGATAATTTAAGCTACGAAACAGCCCTTGATATTAAGGACATTATAATTTTCTGAGAAGCAATTCTAGCATTTGAACTTTGACTCGTACTTTCTGCACCAGTTGTGGTAAAACTTCTGCAGCTATTATTGGTTTGAGATCCGTATGAGTACGTCGGCATTGTCCACTCGAGATCAAATTAGGTGAGGGCGTTATCCTCTTTGAGCAATTAAATCAAATAGTGCGACGAGGGTTGGTTGCATTCGCATGCAGGAGTACGGCCCAACTTGATTGAGAAGGTGGTTTGGAGAAATCCGGATCGTCCATCGGGGCCGAGACGGACTCCTCGTACAAAGACTTGGGGATTAGCTTGAAGCCCGTGAACTATGGCACTCGCATCCAGACATGTCAAGCCAAACTCCGACGGGTTCAGGTCGAGTTCACGACCCAGTCAAAATATAGATCGTGCTACTTGAATTTGGAGAGACCGGATGCTGCCATCCATTTAAAAGCACAACTCCCATGGCCCAAAGTGAAGATGAATGTGTGACGTGGATTTCATGACGCTTAAGCTCGAAGAAATAAGCAGATCCATGATATCCGATGAATGAATAATGTAATAATATTTTTTATTGATTTTAAAACTTGATTGATAAATCAATACGCTTTGAAAATTTGATTGATTAAGTTATAGTTGTAAGTAAACAGAATAAATTTAAGTTATAAATAAATAATAAGTAAAAAAAGAGAAAAAAAAATTGTTTGATTTTTTTTGACCTACATCAATTTCTAATTCCTCTTATAGAGGTCATCGGTTTTCACTATTGACATTCTTTCCAATGAAAGAAAATCTTGATAAAACTCTCTCAATTTTAAGCTTAGAAGATAATATTTACATTGCTCGACGTGGTCCCTTGATCATAAGGCAAGGGTTGAGTAAAGGTGAATTACATTACCCAATGCGGGTAGACTAGAATCTCACTGGACATGGATATTTTAGGTAATAGATCTAGATCAACCGAGATCCTGCCTTCACCACAGGTGTGGGTTTCTCAGCGACACCATTAGGTTCCAATCGTCTTCTCTATTGCCCAATATTAGCATTTTCTTCTTTTTGAGCTAAAGCAAAGTGCAGGGGAGGAGAAGAGATGCAGAGGCTGAGTTGAACCTATCACCAGGGTTCTAGTTCCACCCTATCAATGAGAAGTTCATGGCTCACTATCTTTGTTGTGAGGTCATGGTCCAGTGCCTGCTCATGCCCATCATCGTGGAGGTTGACCTCTATAAGTTCAACCCTTATGACCTTCTAAAGATGGCATTGTTCAGGCCTAAACTCCCCTTTGGTGCTTAATGTGGGCATCTCGATATTTTTTATCGACCAACAAAATGAATCACCGGTGTGGGTGAATCAGGACCTTGATCGTATAGGCATCACAGCTTGTTCTGCAACCTTATGCGGGCATCTGGTGACCTTGACTCCATTGCATTAAATTTGCTACGATAGACTTGAATCATCCAACGTAGGCCAGACCAAATAAACAAAGGACCGATGATGACTTGTCCCATCACAACCCGAAGCAATGTATGCCATAATAGTGACTACGACCTTCTTACCTGATGTCATCGATCGCCGTCCACCATCGATGGGTTTCCGTCTCCAGCAATCATCTTGACTTTGTTGCAATAAGCTACGTAGAGACAGGTTTCTACCACTTACAGGACAACCTTGTAGCAAGTTGGCCTTATCCTTCTTCTGTCGCCCCAAAGTGAGCACTTCAGCTAGTTGGCTGACCGCATCCTTCATCCGCTACTTAATTAGGTTTGACACCATGGGAACAGGTTAGACAGAGATGAATCCCATCATCCGAAATGGATGGATCGACCACATCCTCCACCCGATGTGCGTCCCTCAGTTCCACGATAACAAATCGGGTGGTGACAAACTTCCACCGCCAATTTGGGTGCTTTAGCACCACTATAGTGAGTCACTCATGTCCACTCTCCGCTAGCTGAAGCGGATGAATCGAATAATCGATCATATCAATGCGATATATATATATATATATATATATATATATATATATATATATATATCATATTTATCCCATATATCATAGTATTCTCCCGACGTACCGTAATGGATCCACCAAACCATTATCTCCCAGGTCAGTCACTTATGCTAAGATTATTGTATCTCTGTCGGCAGGCGTCCTGAGCATTAGAGGACCACGTCGATCTCACGTTGGAACAAATAATAGCATGGACCAGGTCATTTAAGTTGTAACTCAAACGAGCTGCCTCCGCCGTACGTTGACGCTTCGCCGTCTCCCTTGGCATGTGTGCCCATCCGTCCCATGTGCGCCACAAGCTCGTGCCACGCGTCCTCCATTTGCTGCTGTTAAAGCACCTACCCCGTCCTCGCTCCTGATTATTACCATGACCCACCCGCCATTCAATTCTGTCCTCCGTCGTCTGTCTTGCTCTCCATAGTGCTCCGGCGAACAAAGGGGAAAAGTGCTTCGATGATGATGGAGGAATCATGGACATCGATCTGGACCTCGGTCCGCGGCTGGTTCACTCCCACCGTCCTCTTCCTGCTTCTCAACCTCGTGATCGGCACCATCGTCGTGACCTCCAAGAGCCTTCGCTCCCACCGCCGCCACCACCGCGACGGCGTAGACGTCCCGCCGGAGGATCTCCCACCGCTCTCACGTGGCCCCTCCGCCATGCTTGAGCGCATCCGTTCAATCGGCCTCTACCGCTTCCGATCCGGGGAGATCTCCATCGACGCCGCCCTCTCCCGGACGCTCCCCGAAGCGGCTCCTTTGGAGACGGTGACGGACCCTCCGGAGGCCGCAGCAACCCATGAGGACAACCACGACCACGAAACTCACCAATACGGGCGGAGTCGGTCGGACACGAGGGAGGAAGCGGCGGGGAAGCTGGCGGGAAAGATGAAGAAATCCGCGAGCGCCAGTTCGGCGTTCGATCACTTCGAGGCGGCTGAGATCGTACGGCGGCCGGCTACCGCGAGGGGCGGCCGCGGAGCGCCGGTTGCAGAAGAGGTGGAGGAGGTGGAGGTGGACGCGAGGGCGGACGATTTCATCAACCGGTTCCGGCAGCAGCTCCACCTGCAGCGGCTAGATTCCATTCTGAGGTACAAGGAGATGCTCAACCGTGGCAAATGACACCACCATTAATACCAAGAAATCAAAACCTGCCGCTTAATTACATTCGTAGTGATGGTTATTTATTGTTGTTATTTTTTAACCTTTCTAGAGGATAAACCTTGTATTTGTAACTTAAATTATAGATTGGTATGTCTGAAAACGGCAAGCTAACGAGGTCGAATGTTGAATTCTTCTTCTTTCTAAATTTTATCTGCCTGATTTAGAGCTGGAGAAAAGGATTAGTGTCTGAACGTACAAGTAGCTTCTCTAAGTCACTCTGTGGATTGGATGGGGAGATTTGCCCTCTTAGTTGCGTCCTGGCATCTGTAGCAGGGAGACAATTAATGCAGCTTGCATCGAACTCCATCTCTGACCGACCTGCACATGCATGCTAATTAGGTGTCGGATCAAGCACCCTCACTAACTAAGAACTTGCTTCCGGATTCAGCTTTCTCTTCGTGTACCGTATGCCGGAGTCGATGCCATTGCCAGACCGCAGGGGCGTTCTGCTGCGGTGTCACAAGTACCTATGCCGAATTAACTTAACTGCGTTTATTTTTAAGGACAAAACAGGTTGTTCCGTTTTGATGAACTGTTTTGATCGGAGGGAAAAGCTTTGAGGTGAAACGGCGCTCACCAGCATGCTCGATGCATTGTTCTGGTGTTTATTGGGAGCTCGCACGCACTGTCAAGTAGAACACATCACAAGGGAGTCGATGCATCTGGTGCTATGCTTGATTTCAACACAAGGTTCGAGTCAAACAGGTCGGTGCTTCAGCTATTACTAAAGACCAGCGCTGAAGAGACTCGAGCGCAGGTGGATTTTAATTCCATGCGTCGACGTATCATAACCAATCAAGCTTCGGAGGTTTCCGACCTCCACTGTCTTGCACCTGCGTGGGCACCTTCCGGCCACCATTAACTAACTCTCTGGTATTCTGAAGGCATCCTTGGGGATGATTGCGCCTCATCCGTCTCCGTCGAGCTACTGAAGATTGAGCCACCACGCTAGCTCGATTCATGTGGTCGGCAATATTGCCACCATCAATTCTGGACTCTGGAGACATCGAAGATTGTCTTTTTTCAACCCTGGTCGTTGGCCTATTCGACCAGTCATCGTTACCAGTCAGGTCAGATAGAGAAAGACGTGCACAATAGCATCGATCCCCTCCTGCGTATCCAACTTGGAGAAGGGCACCTTCTTGTGGTTGGTGGCTCGGCCGTGGCAAATGAGAGGTGAAGCGGATAATGCCCTGGCGGAGTGCTGCTGCAGATACCGAACGTACGATTCGCGAGTAGCCTGGATCGCTATGCCGATCATCTAAGCCCAAGCGTACGTAGGCCGGATTTCCCGGCCCCTTTGCGGCGAGGTCGAGCTCCTCCAGGTCGTCCGGCAAGGTGAAGATATGCTCCCTGAATTCGTGCATCACTAGTCCTCCAGACTCCAGCCGCTACCGTCGCCAACGCGGCCTCCGACCATGTCGGAGGAAGGTCGTATCGGACCGTGGAAGCAACTCGTGGGTTCGTGAGATTGGTGACTCAGACATCCAATTGTCTTTACTAATGAGACATGTTACCATGACGATCAAACACCCTTATTTTTAACGTGTCCGAATAGGAATTTATTTATCTGATTTGGTTTGCTACTTGACATTTTAATTCTCCTCAGTTGTGCCAATAAAAAAATTAAAGCCAATTAAGTTGGAAATTAAGTACACGTGTAACAGAAAAAGTAAGTTTCTATTTTTATTTTAAATTTGTTTGAAATATTACGGATGAACCTACTCGCTATAATAGTGTCTTTGTTCAAAGTGACGTGCTTATATGAACAACACCGCTCGTAGCTTTGAAGTATTACAATGTACTCACACAACGAACAATCGGGAGGGTTGCGGGGTCCAACGGGGGGCCCAGAAAATGAAACGCCGACATGGCCCGACACAACGAACTTTCGGCCACGAGTGACTCAGCCTCTTCGTTATTATTCTCATCTTCCCTTTGGACATCGCCAGCATTAATTAAAAAGAAAAGAAAAGAGAAAAAAAGCAAGCGATGACTTAACAAATAGTCTGATGCTGCGGGACAGCCTAAAACAGAGCAACCTTTTGCTTTGATTCATTCTCGTGTGAGAAGAACATGGCACGATGCGCTAATTAAGCCCGAGTTACACCGAAGTGGTCATCATGTAATATCACCAAATAAAATAGATGACCAGAAAGAGCCAATCCAAACCCTTCGCCTCGGATACTATCATTTCTGATGGGATGGCACTGACCGATCGCAAGCGGGTCGGGCACCATCCGTTCGCCCAATGATGATGCAGGTGGGCGAACGGGTTACAAATTAGCGAGTAAACGTCGCTCGAGCGAAAAGGGCGGCCCGGGTCCCCCGAACCGGTCGCTCAAGTAGGCGGTCGCTGGGGTCCAAAAGCAAGTCGAACTGGTTGAGACGCGTAAGTCGTTAACGGCGGTCTTAATTTCTTCCTACTATGGAACGAGGACTCCGTCGCTTACAAACAGAGACACGTAGCATTTTTACCTCATCGGATGTACGTATCTGATTACGATGATTGGTATTTGACGGTGACGTCAGACGACGGGATCCGTTCGATTTCAACCGTCTTTTTAACCGGGCGGTAGAAGCGATGCGGACGGAGTCGTTTCCCCTCTTCTTCCTCTTCCCTCGTCGAGGTCGACCATCTCTCCTCCTGCGATCCCCTGCCGATCTTTATTCCTCTCCCCGGTTAGCCTGTAAACTCATTTCTCTTCTTTTGCCCACTGGATCGCAGCTTCTTCAATACTTTGACGCACACTGCGACGCAGTTGATCCCTTCTTTATATCGTTTTCGTGGTTTCGATCACAATCGTGGTTCTCTTTTCACTTGTCTCATTGTTCAGAAAGATTTTTATATCGACCGTATATATGTGATGGGGGTGTGGTTTTCATCGGCGATCTACTATGAAGCTTTCTTTGTTGAATTAGTCTTTTTCTCCTTTTCACCCTCTCTGAGTCCGGTGTCTCAAAATCTTGACAACAACAACTAGAAAGTACCCTAACCTTACAGGTAAGTACTTCTGAAACTCAACATGTCAACTCAAAGATGGGACTTCTCTATAGAGCTTCACTTTATCAAAACTCAAAGACAGGTGTTAGAGCATAAAAACAGTGACAAAGGATCCTAAGAGACCTAAAAGTTTCCTAACAACTATATCTATTAAATGCTTTAAAAAACTTTACACAATTTGAGAATCAAGAAAGCTTGTCCCGTTGCTTTGGTTGCATCAGCTTTCTGGAAACAATTTTGAAAAAATAACAGTATCATGATAATGTCTAAAGAAACACTCTGATATTATTTATTTGCTAGGTGGTTTCTAATGGTTGAAGGTTGTGGAGTATTGTTGAAAAAAATGTTAAAAAGTTTAAGATCAAATTTGTAATGCTCAGTCAGCAAAATAGGTGCAATAATGTCATAACATGAAAAAATTGTGGAGCAGAATCATCTGCATTATTGCTACATGCATTATTTTAAGATGCTGAATGATGAAGTTCATTGGTGTCTGGTTATTTAAAATATTTCTTTTGTTTTTATTTATAACTGCTGTTATAATTGTTAAAAGGTTGCAACTTTAAGGCAAAGATTTTATCATTCCATTGGACCTGGTGGACTTGCTGGGGACCGACAGGGTGTTGTTCCAGCTTCAGGATTTTCATTTAGCGCTCAACAGATATGGAAGGTTATCAAGGAGAATAGGGACCTTGACCTTCCTGCACACAAGGTGATCATCTGGTTGGTTCATTGATTCCTTAATCGATGTTTTAGTTATCTTTATTCTTTGACTTTTGTAGGTTATGGTGGCCACTGTACGTTGTGAAGAAATTGCCAATGAAAACCTTGCTCACATGAGTGCTGATGAGGTAATTGATGTTCACTCCAAAGTTTGTCTACTTTGATTGCATACATCTTCAAGCATTAATTGCATAGTTTTATCTACAATCAGGAGTGGGTTCAACTCGAAGAGGCTGTGCAACATGGCATAGTACCAGGGTTTGGGAAGAAGCTCACTGCAATTCTGAACAGATGCTTCTCTGGGTAACCATTCTTTATGTTTAGAATTATGGCCCTCTGATTTCGTGTTCAAAGATAAAGCATTAAGATGTATCTGTGATGCTTCAACTTATATGTGTCTGCATGTGTTTTCATGCAAGAATTTATGAGCTCCTGATATTTGCATCTATGAATGACCTGAATATGTAAATATACAATGAATTGAAAGCTATTCGACTAGGCTTGCTTGAGGTTGTCTTGTTTAATTCTTTTGGACACGTAAACATAAGCTTCTTTCATCATGTATCCCAGCTTATAGCGCCACGATCATATTTGCTTGTGCCTAAATGTTGCTACTTCTATATGCTAACAGTAGATGAACTTCAGTATATAAGTCTAATTGTACAAGTTTGTCTTTGTATGTCACAATTGTTGGATAAATTTACTTATGGGAGACTTGTATAGATCCAAGATTGTTTAATAATTAATGTCTTAGTTTTGTTTCAGAGCAGGTGAATCTAATACTTCTGTTGGTTATTGGATTTTGACTTGTTCTAGAGGTGTTCGATCTTTCATTATTCTTTGATGGCCTTAACTCTTAGTTGTGAGGTGTTGAATCCATTAATCTCTGTTGCAGATGACATGGAAGCTTTTTACTTTGATGAAACTGTCAGAAGTTTAAAGAGGTAGCAACTTGAATCAAAACTTCTGCAGGTACTATTTCTCTTTCTAGCAACAGCTTGTAGGTGAAGCTAATCTGTATCAACCAGATTAGTAATGTTTTTTTCCCAAGTAATAAATTTCAATTCTAACAATTTTTATATGAGGTTGATTAAAATGCACAAATTCTTCGCCAGCATACCATTTTGTTTGCTATATATGCTTATTATATGGAGGCGTCCAGCAAAATATGCATTACAGAGAAGCTAGAACATTTGTTAGCTAGATCTAACTACTACCCAAAGATGTTTTTCCTGCTCTAGTTACGCATTGCTCTTATGCATAATGGTAGCTCTTATGATTCGTTGTTTCTTCCTTTTTTTGCCAATATTGCTGCTAAGGAATAAATGGTATGTCATAGTATTTAGATGTGTGTTGTTGGCTGATTGTTTGATTGTTGCTCATATAAATATGTTAGTATTCACACGCTTGGCTAGTAGGAACTATGATATTTTGCTATGATATTTACTCTATGGTTTCTAGAATTGTAAAATTTGGCTATACACCAACACTGCTTTTCTTGAAGCTTCTTAAAACACACCATGCTTGTGGATAACCTAGTTATGTTTGTTTATCTTTGTATTAAACTTGCAAATTATTACTGATTTATCATTGTATTAAGCTCATAAATTGGGTAGCATGAGGAATTAAATATCTCACAACTTTATTGGTTAGATAATATGATTGAAATTCTGTGATCTTTGTTTCCAGCAAATGTTTCTTAATATTAGCATGTTGAATTAATGTAAAGGTGAATGTAGCAGCACCTTCCAAGTAACTCATGTTAGCAGGATTAATCTGCGTTAATGTCTTTTCAGTAGATTAATTTGGGTTAACACTTTCCAAGGTACTCATGTTATGATTTTTTCAAATTATCTGTAGTTTGCACAATCTAGGTTGTTGATCGGAGTTGTTTAGTTATATATCCATTAGTCAAATACAAAAGATGAAGAACAAACTGTCTTGATTGCCCTATTTTGTTTTGGCAACGATTAAGACAAAGCCTACGAAATCCCGAGGTAGAAAATTGAGCCCTTAAAAAAGTGTCTTGTTTAAGTCCAGATGATATTTCCTAATGCAGATTTGCTCAGTTGGTGAGCATCAATGTGTTTGTTCGTAGCAATAGCATATTTTCAGTGTACATTCTCATAAGGCATACTTGAATAAACTTTTACCTTCCAGATTGAAATAGTCGTTCCCTCCAATCTCCAAGGAACAGTGCGATTCTTAGATTACAGGCAAAGGAAATTTAGTGCATTTTTAGTGTGGATTATGAAGCTTATTTCCCTCTGGAACTCATCTGATTTGAATTTACATAGTGTTGAATATATTTGAAAAATACAGTAAAATTACATTTCGGGAGACTGCATAGGTTTGGCATACTCTAAGATTCTGTAGTAGCTGGAGCTGTGTGCTACTCCATTTTTTGATGGTCCATAGACATAATGTTTTCCATAGGTTGATACAAGAGGTTCTAACCCAAAGTTGCTTCCTAAAATTTGAAGATGATGCACAATTACTGTGAAAACATAGGTTTTACCAATTGCAAATACTGTAACTTATGAACGATGCAATTTGTCTTGTGGATCTTAAAATGGAAGTATATGATGGTGTTATTTGCTGGATTGAGTACCTTAGCATGGAAAAATGATATGTTTGACTTCATTCCAAATTTGCTTCGTATATGGATTCTTTACTTTCTATACAACATATAGAAATTTGCAACAATAGTAATATTTGTTTTCTTATTGATACATTTTGTTTATTTCAGTTGGTTCATCTTCCTTATCAAACCATGTTGGGCCATAGATATTGCTATTGATAAGGC